>NW_028261390.1:14693530-14951030 GCF_051295495.1 Thamnophis sirtalis
CTGCAGGCATTTTGTTAACAACTGGGTAATACAGGTGCATAGGAAAGTGAGGTGTGTGGGTTTGTTTATATACAGTATCTAGACCTGCTAGTCTTACTATCTAGAGTGATTATCTAGAAGGAAAAATGTAGACTCCTTCAAGTTGAGTTCAGTTAGTCAAATTTGTGATCTTAATCCCTCATAAATAATACTGCCCATGTCCTCCCCGCGCCCTCAAGTGTCACCTAATTAAGTGAGTAAAAAGTCAAATCAGCATTTGTGAATCAATGTTGATTAATTAAATTAGATTAGCCTTGTTTATTGCTTTATTCCCAGCCTACTGCAGCAAAGAACTGTTGGCACTGCCTTTTTCCAGTGGTCACAGAAACAGCAGTTTTGTGCTAATACTTTTTAAATATCGGATCTCCAGGCCTGAGTCGAGATTCATAATAAGGGTAAAGTTCTGAAGTTGGAAGCTGGTTTTATGTATTAGCCTTTGTGATTTGCCTATGTGATATGTGTGGTTCACCGACAAAAGGGCGAACGACAAAACCGCGCCTGACTAAACCGCGGTGACAAAACCGCGTGTTCTAAAGTGCTCTGACGAATGAGCGCTGAATAGCGCCGACAACAGCGCGGCGACAGAAGCGCGCTGTAAAACTAAACCTAATCCTAAACCTAAACCTAACCCTAAACGTAACGCTAACCCTAACCCTAAACATAATGCTAAACCTAACCCTAAACCTAACCCTAAACGTAACGCTAACGCTAACGCTAACGCTAACTCTAACCCTAAACCTAACCCTAAACCTAACCCTAAACCTAACCCTAAACCTAACCCTAAACCTAACCCTAACCCTAAACCTAAACCTAAACCTAAACCTAAACCTAACCCTAAACCTAACCCTAAACCTAACCCTTACCTTAAGTTAAATCGGCTTTCTGCCGACACGCTGTTGTAAAGCGCCCTTCTGTCTCCGTGCTGTTGTCGCTGCACTGATGATGTTGCGGTTTTAGCGACGCGGTTTAGTCGGGCGCGGTTTTGTCGTTCGCCCTTTTGTCGGGTCACAATATGTATATGCATGCCCAGAGGGACACTCACGTTGCAAAATGCATTTGGTGTGTTTTTGCTTCTTAAGAAATATCATTTCTTACCAGAAAATGTTTCCTGCCATGGTATTTTGTCATATTTATTTGCTCCTTTTTCAAAAGAAATTAAATTCAACTTCCACAGAGTAAAGATGACCTAACACAGAAACCATGGCATCAATAATGGTTGGCTCAGGTAATTTTTTTATATTGCAAAGAAGCATTCAGAACTGTGAACCTTAACAATTGTGAACATTCACCAATCTGATCTTCTGTACTTTCTTTTATTATGTAAATATAAGGGGATACCTTTTCTGGATGGGGTTCATGTAGGCCAGGGGCGTCCAACTCAATTTCGTTGAGGGCCACATCAGGGCTGTGGTTCACCTCAGGGGCAGGGCTGACTGGGTGGGCATGGCCAGCTGGGTGGCATGGCCAGCTTGACACCACTCTCCCAATTGCTGGCATGTTTCCTTTTTGCATTGGATAGACCAGGCCAAAACAATGCAGGTAGACCAAGCCGAAGTGGCATGGCCCCTTATCTTTTCCAGGATGCAGGCCGAATCCGATCACATTGTGAACCGAATCCAGCCTGAGGGCCTTGAGTTTGACACCGCTGACGTAGACAAAATTCTTTCCTACCAAATATTAAGAATGAGATTAAATCTAGGTATTTACATAAAGACAGTCTATTGTAGTAATTTTTTAAGGGGGGACAAAATAACAAATGTGAAAAGTTTTAGAGAAAGCCTAGTTATATGTTAGGGATGCATGGCTCAGTGGCTAAGACGCTGAGCTTGTTGATCAGAAAGGTCAGGAGTTCGGCAGTTCAAATCCCTAGCGCCATGTAACAGAGTGAGCTCCCGTTACTTGCGCCAGCTTCTGCCAACCTAGCAGTTCGAAAGCAGGTAAAAAATGTAAGTAGAAAAATAGGAACCACCTTTGGTGGGAAGGTAATAGTGTTCTGTGCTCCTTCAGTGTTTAGTCATGCCCACCACATGACCACAGAGATGTCTTCGGACATCCCTGGCTCTTTGGCTTTGAAACGGAGATGAGCACTGCCCCCTAGAATTGGGAATGACTAGCACATATGTATGAGAGGAATCTTTACCTTTACCTTAGTTGTATGTTCAGAACAATTACCTACAATTGCCCTTTAATACTACCTCCTCCATGAATTTGATTGTTAGCACCTGCTGGGCAGCCTGTTTAATAAGTTATTTCTGCATACAATATTAAGTAGCTGGATGGTTTTGTTTCTGCTCTGCATCTAAACAGTGCAGCATATGAGAAAGAGGAGAGGGCCAGAGATGAGCTCATGTTCAAGGGTTCTGGAGCTCACCCCAATAATTCTCAAGTAATTTAAATGACATGCAGGATTTGAAATACCTGAATAGGGCTGTTTTTGGCCAACTGTTGGGAATGTTTAAGTGATATTAGTAGCAGTTTCAACTTAAAAATAAAAATCCTGTCGAGTAAAAGACATCTAATGCCCTGTATATGTACTGTGTGCATTTTTTATTTATAAACTCCAAATCAGATGTTCTACCGGTGAACAACAAGGCATGAATCAAATCAAACATGGAACAGGGAAGATGCACTAAGCATACAATCAATTAGTGCCAAGACTACTGCCTTGAAATATGAAGGAAGGAGGGGACTGGAGCTAATTGTTCAAAAAGCTGTGTGCCAATGCATAGATCAGTGTTGGTGAACCTTTTCAGCACCGAGTGCTGAAATGGGAGCGCACATGCTGGAAACCTGAAAAGCAGCCGCCCAAAGTGCATGTACGCACTGGGGAGATGGTCTTCTAGTTTTCCGGCGCACACATGCACAACAGCCGGTTGGTCTTCATGCACACTGGAAATCAGAAGATCATCGTTCCGGTGTGCACATGCGTGCTGGGTGGCTGCTCTTCCGGTTTCCAGCACTTCCGTGTGCGTAAAGACCAGCTGGCAGGTGCGCCGGAACCTAGAAGAGCAAGAGGTGATGGCTTGCATGCCTAGAGAGATGGCCCTGCATGCCACTTCCGGCACATGCGCCATAGGTTCACCATCACGGTCATAGAAAAGGCTAGGAAGTTCACCTGAGTTACAGGTATTTCATACAGGAGGAACTCCATGCAGGCCCTCGTGATATGAATGATCAGACAAGATGGGCAGGTTCCATTTTGGCAAGGCAGTGTCTGATGTATTCCAGGGTTGTCCCTTTCTTGATGAGAAGGGATCTTGTTGAAGCAGTGGTTAGAATGCAATATTGCAGGCAAATTCTGCTCACAGTCTGCAGTTCGATCCTGATGGGTTCAAAGTTGATTCAGCCTTCCATCCTTCTGAGGTCAGTAAAATGAATGACTTGGATTTTTTGTGGGGGAGGCAGTATGACGGTTCTGTGAAGCAGCATTGGGTGGTATATAGCATATTTTTCAGAGTATAAGATGCACCTTTTTCCCTCAAAAAAGAGGCTTAAAATCTGGGTTTGTCTTATACACTGAATTCAGCATTTTTTGCTTCCCGAAACTCCCTCCCCCCTTCACCAAAATGGCCATGCATAGCTTATAGAGCACTCCTGTGGGATGGGGAGGGCAGAAATGAGCAAAAACCCGCCTGTTTTTTGCTCAATTTTGCTCCGCCCAGCCCCAGGAGCACTCTATAAGCTTCCTAACGACCTTTTTTTGAAAAATAAATTGACCCATTTCTGCAAAAAAACGGGCTGTTTTTTGCTCATTTTTGGCCCCACCCTCACCCCCCAGGAGCACTCTACAAGCCTCCTAAGGGCTATTCATGCCCTTTTTTTTGAAAAAAAGGGGCCGTTTTTGTGAAAAAATGGGCCATTTTTTGGAGGTTTTCTGGGTACGAAACCTTTTTTTTAAATTTGCCTCTTCAAAATCTTGGGGCATCTTATACTCTGAAAAATATAGTAAGGCTAAATGGTATTGCTATCTTGACTTGGCCCCAAAATATAATGCCCACCAATGCAACAACCTGTCACTTTGGACTAGGTGCAATTAATCACTCCGGGTGTCAATGCATGTAAAATGCATTGTATTACTCTGTTGGAAGAAATGTTTTTCTGGGTTCAGTTCCAAGTTGGGAGAAAGGCACTGGAAACATGGTAGCTGATCGGAAAGATGGTTTTCATGGTGGATAGGACCACATGGTTTGAGGTCCTGGGGAAAAAGAGGATCACATGCCTTGAAGATCTTGAAGAAAGAAAAGGGAAGAGATGCTGAGAGAGGCTGAGTTTTATACCCTCTCTTGGGCCGTGCTTTGGAGCTTCCTGTTCCTGTGTAAGAAATGTATTCTGATTGGTGGTCAGACTCCCAGAGGGAGGGAGTCTTAGCTAACTTTGTAGGCTGTCTGTCTTTTGAGTCCCAAGCTTGGTTGAGCTGTTGCTGGATGATGATGTAATGAAAGGGCTTTGGGATTCCTATTATGGCTCTGCCTGAAGGAGGTAGATCTTTGTTATGTAGAATAGACTGGGCCAGGCCTTAAAGGCCCATTGACAAAGGTGTGTGTCTTTGGGGGTGAGTTTCTGCCTCGCTTTTAGGGAAAATATTCTGTCTTTTTAATATTTCCTAAACTATCTCATTTTTCTAAGAGACGGGTGGGTGCTAATTTCCTACAACTCTAATCATGTAATAATTAGGGCAAAAGTTACTGCCATGATGTTTGGTCCAGTCTTAAACTTCCCTGGCCAGAGTGACTGCCCCAGGTCATGAACAAACTCCTGGATGACCCCATCCACAATAACTACAGTGACCAGTGTTTAATGGATTGCCTTGAGCCCTTAGTAACAAAGAGCAACTCTGTTTCCGTAGGATTTAATCTGACCTTGTTTCATCTTTTACAGGCTCTAACATCTACAAAAAATAGTTCAGGCTTTCATGGTGTCCCTAGTGTGGCAATATATAATTCAGAGTCATCAGCATAGTGCTGACCTCTAACCTCCAATGTAATGTTCTGGGCAAAAATAACCCAAGGATTTCTTGGAATCTGCAATTCTTATATTAACGAAGTCCAAATTTTCTTAGCTTTCTCCCTCTGCCTCCCTCTGTTTGGCTATACAGATGAATTAGATGAAGTTCATCTTTAAATAAGATAAATTATTACAATGTTAAGGTTGCATATATTTTTGTGCAGCAACACAGATTTAATCCAGGAAAGCCATGCATTGATGCATTGTGAGTTTATTTCTGGAGTATAAAATGTAGTTTCTTTGAAAGAATTTTAGTAGAAAAATAATAGAGAAATACATTTTGACTTTGAACTGTGGTGCTGAAGAAGATTCCTGCGAGTCCCTTGGACTGCAAGGCGATCAAACCGGTCAGTCCTAGAGGAGATCCACCCTGACTGCTCTTTAGAAGTCCAGATCCTGAAGATGAAATTCCAATACTTTGGCCGCCTAATGAGAAGGAAGGACTCACTGGAGAAGAGCCCAATGCTGGGAAAGATTGAGGGCAAAAGAAGAAGGGGACGATAGAGAATGAAGTGGCTGGATGGAGTCACCGAAGCAGTCGGTGTGAGTTTAAATGGACTTCAGAGGATGGTAGAGGACAGGAAGGCATGGAGGAACATTGCTCATGGGGTCGCAATGGGTTGGACACGACTTCACAACTAACAACAACAACCTTTTGACTTTAGTGATGTTAGTATCTTTTTATCAACAGAATCATATCTAGAATAGTGCATCAAGTAATTTGCTGTTGGAGTCTAATTATATGGCATTAAAAAAAAAGAATCTAGGTATAAAAAAGAGTTTGACTTCTGCTACAATTACCTTGCTGGAATATAATCAGAAATTACATTAATGATTAAAGGTTTTTAATGGGATTTTTTTCCCCCTCAGGTTGGGCTCTTCACTCTTAACCCAGCACATTATCCAGTGATAAAACACCTGAAATTCTTGCAGCTCTCTGATCTATAGATATTCAGTCAGGCGATTGCCTGCTACAGCAGATGCAGAGGGTTTGACCTTGCTTTTAATTTTATTCAGGTTTTGCAAAAGCTGGAATCATCAAACTCTTTTAGTCATTTAGTGGTTTGGGGTGGGGGGGATAGACAGAGAGTGGCAGTGCCATCTCATAGGACGTTGGAAAATTGATTCATCTGGGAGAGGGATTGTAGCTCAGGATGAAGCGTGCCTATTTTCCATGCTGAATATCTCAGCCTTAAATCCTGACTTGTATAGTTAAACAATAAGATAGCAAGGGAGGTGTGTGTGTGTGTGTGTGTGTGTGTGTGTGAGAGAGAGAGAGAGAGAGAGAGAGAGAGAGAGAGAGAGAGAGAGAGAGAGAGAGAGAGAGAGAGAGAGAGAGAGAGAGAGAGAGAGAGAGAGAGAGAGAGAGAGAGAGAGAGAGAGATCTCAGACAAGCATCTCCAATAAAAAGGAGGTTATTGTGAGCTAGAATGAATGAATAGTTTCAGGATTCCACACCTTATCAGAAAAGAGAGAACACCAGTGAATTACACACACAGGAAGCTGCCTGAAGTAATGGGCACTCGCAGATAAGACCCTATGATAAATATAGCATTGCATTTGGGGAAGATATTTTGAAACAATGGTTGGAAGTACATTTATCCTCTTATCTGATTTTTAAGAAAAAAATCCACAGTACTGCGGAGTTTTATTTCCTTGTCTCGGTATCCAAAGTTTGAGAATACTGGATTAGGTTAGCTCTTTTCAAGAACCCCATTAAGCTCTGATGAGTCATGGCCAACTGTTGGAAGAAATGTCCATCTGGGTTCAGTTCCAGATGGGGAGAAAGACAATGGAAACATGGAGACTGCTTGGGAAGATGGTTGTGTGGTGTGTGGCGAGAGAGGGAGGGAGGGAGGGAGGGAGGGAGAGAGAGGGAGAGAGAGAGAGAGAGAGAGAGAGAGAGAGAGATCCTCTCTTGGGCTATTGGATTTGAGCTTGTATTCTGATTGGTTGTCAGACTCCCATGGGGCCATGCAGGGGCAGCTCTGTAAGCTGTCCTGAGCACCAAGCTTGGTTGACTCTTGCTGGGTGATGATGTAATGAAAGGGCTTTGGGCAATTCCTACTATGGCTGGAGGTAGATAATTGTTATGTAGAATAGACTGGCGCAGGTCTTAATGGCCCATTGACAAGGGGGTGGGGGCTGACTGTCTGCCATCCTTTTAGGGGAAATATTCTGCCCTTTCAATATTTCCTAAAATATCTCATTTTCCAAGGAGAGGGGTGTGTGCTACCATCCTACACAGCATTTCCTATTAATCTCAGAGAAAACAAGAAGAACACAGATTTGCAATGGTTGTGCACAATAGCAATCTTTTTCTTTAAATAAGTGCATTCGATGTGTACACTTATGAATATGATACTGCTAAATGTATAGAGCAGAATGAAGCTCTAATCTGGACTGGTTACTGGGTCCTGAGATTCTATCTTCCGAGATTTCAGATTCCTGCTAGAACCCTCTTCTCTCTAGCAGAGTGTGTGCTTTCTACTATTGTGTGTGGTATTTACAAGGTGCCTGGTTGTGGGTGGCTTTTTAGTAGCTGATTGGGGTGTTGTTGGCTGACTATTAAGTGGTTGGATGCTGTTTCCTTGTGCTGCCAAGTCATCATGTACTAACAGGGGTGGCATTCACTTACTTTCCCTACCAGTTCAGAAATGCGAGCACAAGTGCATGGGCTTTGATTGGCTTACATCTATGCCCGCAGCTTGAAAACGTGCCTAAATAGAATGGCATAGAGCCTGGGCAGGTGGGTACAAATCAGTGGTGGGTTTCAAAAATTTTTAGAACCTCTTCTATAGGTGTGGCCTGATTTGTGGGAGTGGCTTGTCGGCCATGTGACTGAATGGGAGTGGTTTGGCAGTCATGTGACTGGATGGGCATGGCCAACTTGTAAAATGTGGTGAAACTCACTTAACAATGCTCTTGCTTAGCAACCAAAATGTTGGCTCAGAAACTCTGGCATTTGAAGCACGCAAGTCTTAAAGCTGTCAAGTTACAAGACCCTTGCACCCCTAACCCTTTAGAAAAAAAAAACCCAGGGATGTTCAAACTTGACAGCTTTAAGACTTGTGGACTTCAACTCCCAGAATTCCTCTTCCAGTCATGTTGGTTCAGGAACTCTGGCATTGAAGTATGCAAGACTTAAAGCTGTCAAGTTACAAGATCCTTGCACCTCTAACCCTTTAGAAAAAATACCCCAGGGGTGTTCAAACTTGACAGTTTTAAGACTTTAAGGTTTAGATAGGACTCTAAGAGGCGGGCGGGGCAAGCATGGTGAGGACTGGCCGAGGAGGGAGCTGGAACTGTTCTAAATGACATGGTAGATTTGTGGAACCTCTTCTATAGAAGAGGTTAGAACTGGGAGAAACCCACCCCTGGTGAAAATGCAAATGCTTTGATATAAGAGTGACCTAGTGTGATAAGCTTCATGATTGAAATATAGAATGAAACATACATTTTTTCCCCAAAACATAAAGAAGCAATACAAAAGGAAGAGGAACTGGACTCTGTTTTAAAATGCCTACTCAGAAATCTCCAAGGATAAACTTGGTACAGAAGAGAAAATTGAATTAAAATAAGTGGGAGAAGGAATAAAATCAATATTTTTATTTTTATGGTTGCTCATCAGATTGAAAGGAAATATCACATAGAATGTATATTCATTTTTTTTGGATCTATGGCCTCCAATATTTTTTATTATTATTATTATTTGGATGAATGGGTAGGAGTGTTTTGCAGCAGGCACAAAATTATGTGGTTTGGTTAATTCCACAGAAATCCGCAGTAACATTTAAAAGTTTTCCTGATACATTAGTGAAATGGGATGAAAATAATAGAATTAAATGTAAAACAGAAGAACATAGAATTCTTTATCAAGAAACTGATAGGTAACGATTTACTTGGCATGTGATGAATCCAGGTCTGTTCATAATGATACAAAAACGATATTAAGACCTTAGGAAGAGTATAGAAAAGGAGTTAAGCCATACGATAAACGATTGATGGAGTAGGTAACAAAGAGAAGGCTGGGATGATATGATAGCAGTCTTCCACTACTTGAAGGGTTGTTACAATGAAGAGGGGGTCAACCTGGGGTGGTTTACTGCTAGTTCTAAGTTCTTCTATAGAAGAGGTTCCACAAATCTACAGTGCCATTTAGAACCAGTTCCAGCTCCCTCCGCCCGCCCGTCCGCACATCATCAAGATGGAGAGCGAGAGGAGGAATTCTGGCAGTTGAAGTCCACAAGTCTTAAAGCTATCAAGTCTGAACACACCTGGGTTTTTTTTCTAAAGGGTTAGGTGTGCAAGGGTCTTGTAACTTGACAGCTTTAAGACTTGCATGCTTCAAATACCAGTTTCTGAGCCAACATTTTGGTTGCTAAGCAAGAGCATTGTTAAGTGAGTTTCACCACATTTTCCAAGTTGGCCATGCCCACCCAGTCACATGGCTGGCAAGCCACTCCCACCCAATCACATGGCCAGCAAGCCACTTCCACAAAGCAGGCCACACCTACAGAAAAGATTCTAAAAAAAATTGAAACCCACCACTGGGGTCAACCTATTTTCCAAACACCTGAGAGCAGGACAAGTAACAGGTGGAAGATCACTAAAGAGAGATCCAACCTAGAACTAAGAAGAAATTCCATGATGCCGAACAACAATTAATTAGTGGAATGTCTTATCTCTGGAAATTGTGGGTGCTCCATCACTGGAGATTTTTAAGAAAAGAATGACCAGTGATTTGCTCTTAATGATATAGGGTCTCCTGCTTAGTCTAGAACACATCCAAGGTCCCTTCCAACTCAATTATGTATGTATAAGTATATGTGTGTGTATGTATGTGTCAGTGGTGGGTTCTGGATTCCGTTCCAACCGTACCAGACACGCGTGGCACGCATGCACACACACGTGGCACGCACATGCATCATGCTTGCCTTTGACGCTTCCGCAAGCCTCTGCGACGCGGAGAATCGCGCAGGCACCGTACACGCCATGCGCATGCATGGAAGCACCAAAGGCTTAAAGGACAGGTAAGGAGCTCGGGCGGATGGGTGGGCCCTCCAGAGCACTGGGTACCAGAACGGAACAGTACCCGGTGTTCCGGGCAGGCTCCGGTACACCCATACTGGGGTGTGCCGCCTGCAATGCACCACTGGTATGTATGTATATGTATATATATCCATAACCACTCATATCATTAATCGTACAGTATGCCATCTGGGTACAATTTTTGTGTCATATTTAACATTTACATTATTTTTAATATATTCTTTCCATTTACCTTTACATTTCAATTGTCTTTTAATTCAACTCCTCTCCCATAATTCTGTTTTCTTTCCCAATTTATTTAGTTTTCTGTTTGTTTTTGTCTACATTCATTTTCTATCCAATGAAAAAACACCCCCATATCTTATAATACTCCAATTCTCCCTTTAATTGCCAACATTAATCTGTTCATTTCTGAACCATCTAATTTTTTTTGATTATCTGAGATTTTTTTTTTCCATTTTCCAATTTTGTGCAAATACAACTCTAGCTGCAGTTATTACATGAATAATCAAATATATATATATTTTCTTTACTGTATTTCTCTGGTAAAATACCCAACAAAAACACTTCCAGCTTTAAATCAATATGCTGGTGTATCATCCTTTCCAACCACATACAAGTTTTTGCCCAATATTTTTTTGCCTCTGTACATATCTACCACATATGATAATACAATCCCGGCATCTGGTGACACTTCAACACTATTATGTTCTATGTTCTATGAATCCTTGTCAAAATTTATTATGAAATTTATTAGGAAATACTATTTGGAGTGAATCTATATAAGTGGTTGTTTGGAATCGAATTGATGTATCTTAATTGATCAGTGAAAGTCAATATTTGCAATAGTACCTCTTACATTTCCTTGCCCTTTTAAATTCTGGGGAAGCAGAATAGAAGGGGATTTAAATTCTTGGGAAAAAAGAATATTTAACTCATGCTTTGCCTATTATTTTTCTATTCCACTTGGAGGTCTCCCATCCCCAGAAACAGCTATACATTTTAAGTAAAAATACCTTTGTTTAGAACAATTGACATCTTTTCAACAAGTTTCAAGATTTTTAAGACAGTTATTTCTGCTGTATGTATGATCTTCCTTTGTTATCTGTACAATAGCAGGCGTAGCTGTATGCCATAAAGCTAAACTAAAATTTTCTCAAGACAATTTTAAAAACCCCACATCAGTTGTATCATATTAGAGAAATGTTCAAGTGTGCCATGTTATTTTCTCCTTTCTTTGAAAAGCAGATCTTTTCAACTCCCTGAGTTGCAAATGTGGTTTGTTGTATGACATGTAGAAGTGGTTTTGAAGAAACACAAACTCAAATATCCCCTGGGCATATTGGATTGCTTGCATAATCCTTTGGTTCTAGCACAAAACATTTTCTTCTTAGAAGTTACAATGTGCCAATAGTCAAGGAAATTTAATATTTTTCAGAGGGAGATATTTCCCCCCCATATAAACAGTATAGCTGGGACTTATTAAAAACATAAGTTTGGAAACCAGATATGCAATTTCTAGTCTTAGCACCATCACCAATGCTACATATTCTCCTGAGTGTGTGTGTGTGTGTTTATACATATACATACACATACATACATACATGCATACATCTTAATCTTTATGCTTTGCTTCACGTTGATTTGAAGTTAATGAACTGATATATGCAAATTCTTCTGAAGCTTTGACGTCTTTTAAAATGAGTTGAAAAGAAATGAATGACCATGAAGAACAATTGACCTGTTCATGGAAAAAGACTGAAAGGATCACAGTGAGACAAAAAACACAGTTCCAGCTGACCAGGGAAGTCATGGTTTATCCATTCAGTTTCACTGCTATTAAGTTTTCTCATTTGTCAAGTCTTTTATTTACTTGAAGAGAAAATAACTGTTTCTTGAGAGATGATGCCTTATTTGTTTATTTATTTAATCCATAGAGCATTCATAGATTCGTCTATTTACTCTCTGTGATATGGGAACCTGTTTATTACACTGTGGTGTTCTCTGTACGAAATCAGTGGGGATTACTCAGAAAAGCATGCTAAATATCCTGGTATTGTCTGTGAAGTCTCCTGTGACAGTTACCTGTAATCATAGGGAATATATATTCAGTCCTAACTGTAGAATACTTCAGTGTAATGTTCTTAAGATATTACATTAACGTCATTTTCCTTCCAATTATTACTGTAGTTTTCTGAGTATAAGATGCACAAAGATTCTGAAGAGGCAAATTAAAAAGATTTTTTTTTTCACTCTGCAGCCCTCCGAAAAACGGCCCATTTTTTGCAAAAACTGGCCCATTTTTTGTCAAAAAAAGGGCATGCATAGCCTTTAGGAGGCTTGTAGAGAGCTCCTGGGAGCTGGGGGGTGGGGGAATGTCCCGTTTTTCGCCCTCCCCAGCCCCCAGGAGCACTCTGGAAGCTCCCTAAAGGCTATGCATGCCTTTTTTTAAAAAAAGGGGGGGCATGAATAGCGTTTAGGAGGCTTGTAGAATGATCCTGGGGGGTGGGCCCCCACAAATGAGCAAAAAACCCGCCCCTTTTCACAAAAACGGGCCTGTTTTAGGAGGCTATAGAGTGCTCCTGGGGGATTGGGGGGGGCAAAATTGAGCAAAAAGTGCCCTGTTTTTCTCTCATTTCTGCCCTCCTCAGCACCCAGGAGCACTCTGGAAGCCTCTTAAAGGCTATGCATGCCCTTTTTTGACAAAAAACATGTAGAGTGCATGGCCATTTTGGTGAAGGGGGCGGGGTATTGTGAGGCCAAAAATGCTGCATTCAATGTATAAGATGCACACAGATTTTCAGGCTCTTTTCTGAGGGAAAAAGGTGTGTCTTATACTCTGAAAAATATGGTATGTGTCTTTCCTGAACTAGACTCAATACCCACAGAGAACGTTTCAATAGTGCAGAATATTAAGGTTTTTTGTTTTTAATAGTACCAGAGAAAGAATTCATCACTCTGTAATGTAATACTCAGAAGGGTGATAAAAAATTACCCCGGATAGTACAGATTCTAATAGAGAAACATCTGAAGCTCAGAAAGAGTGAAGGTGATGGATTCATTAAATCCTTTGACGTCGGCTTTTGATCTTCAGAGATTTTTATTCGAAGTCTGAATTAGGAAGTGGCAAGGGGAAACTCGAGCCTCAATGAGAAAGACTAAATCAACACCCAAGTCTTGTTTACAAAAAAAGAAACCCCGGTTATACGAAATTATAATTCTGGCCCTTCCTCTAACTATAGTTTATTTATTACTTATGAAACTGTTTTAATGCCAGCATGTTATCATTTCAGTAGCACAGATTATAAGGTAAAAAGTCAAGTTCCCAAGTTGAACTCAGTTCTTGCTGGCTACATGGAGATAACATATAAATTCTTGGTATTAATAAGAAATGGTTTTTAGGATGTCTTTCAATTCCCGAATTAGTCTGCAGCACTATTACTCGTCTTTGGCTACTTGAGGATGGGTGGACTTCAACTGTCAGAAATCCTCAGCCAGATTTTGCTGACTGGGGAATTCTGGAAGTTGAAGTCCACACACCTTCAAATTGCCAAAGTTGAGTAAACTGGCCTACACCTTTTTTTTAAAGCTTATTTATACATTTTCTCTTTATGTACATAAGTGCCTTGTGAAGAGCATATTGTCTGAATCAATTTGCTTACATACCGTATATACTCGAGTATAGGCCGACCCGAATATAAGCCGAGGCACCTAATTTTACCACAAAAAAACTGGAAAAGTTATTGACTCGAGTATAAGCCTAGGGTGGGAAATGCAGCAGCTACCGATAAATTTCAAAAATAAAAATAGATACCAATAATGTCATTGCCCATTGAATAACATATACAGCCTGCCTGTGCCCATTAAATATACAGTAGCCATTGTAAAAATTTACTCTGCATAACAAATTATTATCACACAATACCGGTGTATTCAATGAAATACTTCACTCACCTCATGATGCTGATGTCCCGCTGTGATGATGATGTCCCGCCTCCTATGACACACGGCACAGTGATTCCTATCATTGGATCACTGTACCAGAGGAGGTGGGACATCGCTATGTGGCTGCTTGCCATAACAAGGAGGAGGTGGGACATCGTTGCAGAGCGGCAGGAGGGGGAGGAAGGGGAATCATAAGATAGCCCTGCATTACATTAGAACATGAGGAGGGGGGATGGTGCGGTGCACGCTGCGCGGCAAACTGACACAGAGGGAGGGGAAACTCACAGGGGCGCTGGGCCATTCACGAGCGTCACCCAGCGGCATGGCCCCGCCCCTTTTTCTCCTCCATTTCGGGCAAATTTTTCACTGACTCGAGTATAAGCCGAGGTGGCTTTTTTCAGCCCAAAAAGTGGGCTGAAAAACTAGGCTTATACTTGAGTATATACAATAATAGTATTTTTCCAGTACCTAATTTCTACCTCCATTATCCAACCATTGATAAAACAAGTCCAATGTTTGAAAATATTATTATATAATATTATTCTCTTCTTTTTTCTTTTGTCTTTAATGTCAGTCTGTCCATTTCTGAACAGTCCTGTATTTTTTTTAATTACATCTAATTCCATAGGTATTTCTTCATTTTTCCAGTGCTGTGCAAATGCAATTCTTGCTGTCTTCAAAGCACGTAATATTAAGTATATATTGCCTTTATCATACTGTTGGAGGAAATGTCCATCTGGGTTCAGTTCCAATTGGGGAAAAGGACATTGAATTCATGGAAGTTGCTTGGAAAGAAGGTTTATTGATGATGGACAGGACCACGTGGTTTGAGGTCTTGGGCGGGAAAGGAAAGAGATGCTGAGAGTGCCCTGGTTCTATGCCCTCTCTGATTGGTTGTCAGACTCCCATGGGGCCATGCTGGGGCAACTCTATAGGGTGTCCCGAGTCCCAGGCTTGGTTGAGCCTTTGCTGGGTGATGATGTAGTGAAAGGGATTGGAGATTCCTATTATGGCTCTGCCTGAAGGAAATAGATCTTTGTTATGTAGAATAGACTTGCTCAGGCCTTAATGGCTCATTGACAAAGGTGGGGGGGGATGACTTTCTGCCTTCCTTTTAGGGAAAATATTCTGTCCTTTTAATATTTCCTAAAATATTTCATTTTTCACAAAAATGTGGGTGCTAACTTCCTACAATACTTTTCTGCTACTATACCTAACAGAAATTTTCTGGCTTAGCAGTCTATATACTGCTTAAACATTTTTTGTAACCATGTATACATTTTGTCCAATATTTATTTATTTATTTATTTATTTATTTATTCATTCATTCATTCATTCATTCATTCATTCATTCATTCATTCATTCATTCATTCATTCATTCATTCATTTATTTATTTAGCATATGTCCACCACATATGGTAATATGTGCTTGGTAACTTAAGCTTAAATTGAGGTTTGAATAATTCTTGGGCGTCACCCGTCCAAGGATCTGATTTATACATGTTTCCTTCTTATAATATATAACGTTTACATTTATTTATAATATTTCCTCTGGTATAACTTTCCCCAAAATGAAAAAGTCCCAGATGTAATTTCCTTTTCTTGTAGAAGTAACTCTTGCTACTTGATTGTTCAGGGTGTCTTTTTATCTTTTTCATTATATTCAAACTTCCCAGTGTGAAACGTGCTGAAAAGAAAAGTACCCACTGCTCTCAGTATGATGGCACAATAGACCTTTATGTAAAGCTGTGACAATGCAAGTACTTTTATCTTCACTGTATTTCACAAAACTTTCAAAATGAATTTTTTTTTCATAATCTGGTGCAACATTTCCATTGAGTGCCCACAATGTTAACACTCTTCCTCTAGCTCAGAGGTGTCAAATTCAAGGCTCGTGGGCTGCATCCGGCTCACGGGGTGCATAGATCTGGCCCTCGCGGTGCCTCTGCCAGCAAAAACGGGCTCCCAATCTCCGTTTTTGGCTGGGACAGCCTCCTGCAACCCTCTGCCAGTAAAAACGGAACTCAGCTTGGTTTTCACTGGCACAGAGTTGCAAGAGGTTGTCCCAGCCGAAAACACAGATTGGGAGCCTGTTTTCACTGGCAGAGCATCTGGGCTGCCACAGGTGCCCCACACAAGTGATGTCAAGTTGGCCACGCCCCCCTGAGGTCAAACACAACCCTGATGTGGCCCTCAATGAAATCAAGTTTTTTTTAATGAGAATTTAGAAAAACAAACTTTACAAATATTTACTTCCCTCCTCCCACCCTCCCACCCAAACCCTCCCAACCTCCCCCCCCCCCGACTTCCCAGAAGCAATACAGGATATAAATCTTTAACAAAAACAATCTAAAATATACTTAGAAAAAAAAGATAGTTAAGAACATCTTTCAATTGAGCTTTAGCTCCTCCTTGCTAGACTAGCTCTAGACAATTTATACCATTCCTGGTCTCTAATCATAAGCTATCTGGAATTTCTTAGTCCCATATTTATTTTGAGTATAATCAATCCATCTTTTCCACTCCAGTTTATATCTCTCGTTTGAACGGTCCTTAAGATATGCAGATATTTTGGCCATCTCGGCTAGGTTTGTTACTTTCAATGTCCATTCTTGAATAGCAGGCAAATCTTCCTTCTTCCAGTATTGCGCCACCAACAATCTAGCTGCAGTTATTTAGTGCAAAATCAAATTAATCTCTAGAACTGTACAATCAGTAATTATACCTAACAAAAATAACTGAGGGGTAAACTTTTTTGAAGAACATTTTGAATAATCCACCATATTTTTATCCAAAATGCTTTAACCCTTTTGCAAGTCCACCATATGTGAAAATATGTAGCATCCACACAATTACATCTCCAACATTTAGGTTGTAAATTCGGATACATAGAAGACATTTTTTTAGGATCTAAATGCTAGTGGAAATTTTGAGAGTGGGGAGGGAATGCATATTTTCCCCTGACACATCCACAAAGCCATGCCCACAGAACCAGTAGTAAAAAAAATTGAATCCCACCACTGATGTAATCTCAACATATACATGAAGTTTTGATGGCTCTTACAAACTATTCTATTTCCATTTTTAACTGCATCTGCCGTTTTATTGCCCAACACTAACATTTAGAGAAATCCCTTTATTGTGGCTTTCATGTCCATTTTCATCTGACACCCCCCCCCTAAAGTTATTCCGTCTGGATTCAGCCTATATTAACATTCATCCCACTAAACAATTCCTGCAGTGCTACACCATTTAACACTGCTTAATCAGGAATTAAATTACTGTGAAATCTTGAACAGTGATTCTCTTTGTACAGACTGAAGAACATTTTGCATTAAAGCTAAGTAGAAACAGAATGAGAACAAATTATTTCAATCTGGTCATTCTTAGAATGTAATTTGGTTAAACCACGACTTTCAGATTCCCCTTTTGATTAGTAAAAAAAAAAATCTTTGCTGACCCAAAGTGATTTGAATTAAGCCATGAATTAGAGAGAGTGATTTAGAAAATCTATACCATTTTACTTTACTGTTTTATACGGGCAATTCTTTCTCATTGCAATAGCTGCACTTTTAGATTTGCCTTGGCTGTTTCTATTGTAGAGGTTGCTAAAGGTGATGGAAAAGTATGACCAGGACACAATGCGGACACAGTGTGTGATTTCTGGAAAAAGAGAAGGGAGATGGAAGGAGGAGGAGGAGGAGGAGAAGGACTAGGACTGTGGCATCCTTGGAGCTCTTTGAACTTGTTTATTTTCTTGCAGTTGTTTCGGTACCCAACAAGGTAACATCATCAGGGCTGATGAAAAGAGGAGGAGGATCTTGCTGTCAATAAAAAACAATGACTCTTTTCCCAGGCCCTGGGATAAAGTATTTGTGAAGCACTGGGTGGCTGTAATTTATTCAGACAAGTGTATACCAACTAGAGTCCTTCTAGAGTTGGTTGGCTTCCAAGCCTATTAATCTAGGAAATAAACAAATTACTTCATCCAGCACTTCTTACAAGCTTTTGTGTAGTCTGACATAATTTGTAACCCAAGTAATGTTTAAAAGCTTCTTCCAGGGAATGTGTGGAAACTAACATACCCCAAGCCATATCTTTTCCTAGATAAATATCCCCCGGCTTAATGGCTATGGAGATTTTCAGTTATCGAGGTCATGGTTGTCTCAAAGGTGCTTTTGTCCCATCAGGACAAGATTCAGTAGTGCATCGACATTTGAAAGACAAAGGACACACTTTTTGAAGCAGCAAAGTCCACATTCTGAACAGAGAGGACCACTGGTGTGAAAGAGGCCATCTGTGTTAAAATTGAACAGCCCTATCCAGTGGTGGGATTCACATTTTTTTTATTACTGGTTCTGTGGGCATGGCTTGGTGGGCTGGCATGGCTTGGTGGGTGTGGCAGTAGAAGGATACTGCAAAATCCCCATTCCCTCCCCACTCCTGGAGGAAAGGATACTGCAAAATCCCCATTCCCTACCCACTCCTGGAGGAAAGGATACTGCAAAATCCCCATTCCCTACCCACTCATGGGGGAAGGATACTGCAAAATCCCCCTTTCCTTCCCACTCATGGGGGAAAGGATACTGCAAAATCTTCATTTCCATCCCACTCCAGGGCAAGGATACTGCAAAATCCCCATTGCCTCCCCACTCCTGGGGGAAAGGATACTGCAAAATCCCCATTCCCTACCCACTCATGGGGGAAGGATACTGCAAAATCCCCTTTCCTTCTCCACTCCTGGGGGAAAGGATACTGCAAAATCTTCATTTCCACCACACTCCAGGGCAAGGATACTGTAAAATCCCCATTCCTTCCCCACCTCACTAACCTGCTTTCCAGCTCTGTTCTCCTGTATGGGGCAACAGAAGAAGATTGGGACTTCCATCAGCTGGGACTCAGGAGGCAGTGAATAGATGGCGGTGGGGCCAGCCAGAGGTGGTATTTGCCAGTTCTCCAAAATTTCTGCTACCAGCTCACCACAGCCGGTCAGAACTGGCTGAATAACAACTTTGGCCCTCTCTCAACAGGAAGCGGGGAGGGACACAACTCCACCTATCTCCTGTTTGCAACACAGCCCTTTCATCAGTTCTGAGAATTTTCCACACCCATTTGCCCTATTCAGGGGACCTTGAGAGCACAGATAAACCTCCAAGTGGCCTCAACAACCCTGAGAGAGAGTGATAATGACCAAATGGCTGCAAGGAATATAAATCCTTCTATTCTCCATCATTCATTCAGAACTGAAGAAGCTTCTTGATGAGAAGTGAAACATCTTCAAGGAAAAACAAAGCCCAGTTGCCTTTTGGAAAAAAAAAAGTTCCTTTGGGATCCCCCAGTTTAAGGAAGAATTCTAATTCTTTCATGCACAACTTTCATGCAAAACACCTCCCTATAATTAAGCCTGCTTTATTCAGTCCAGATTTTATGTCTCTGTGCAGAATAAATTACAAGGTAAGCACCCCATCAATGCTTAGCCACAAAAATTTACCAGGGTTGTACTATATAATAAATATTCATTGTCTCTTAACTATCTCTTTGAATTTTGTCATAGTTGATCAATGGGTGATTGTTATCAGATTGTCTCCTTCAGCTTAAGTGCAAAAATATTTGTGCGGGTTCCAAGGATAGATGTCAGCGTTCCAAATACTATGTAGAATTAAATCAGAGTCGAAGGCAAAACTATGCTTAAAGTTCCAATTTAATAAAGCAGGCATGTTGGCACATAGCTGTGGGGATTCCAACTCTGGAAGTTACATCAGAATCCCACCCAGTTAAAAGTTCATGATCTTGTCCCCACACCCACAGTCCATCACATGGTCCAATCTCCTTCTTCCATGCTGGCGTCCATGCCCAGCTTCTTCCGGTCAGGTGTACTGGTGTGGAGACAAAGGATGACTTTGGCTTCTAGCAAAGAATGAAAAACAATACATTCCAAAATCCTACTCCTTCTAATCTCCCCTCCCATTGACTATACTTAAAGAAACAGCATAATGAAATAAGAGAAAGTGTGGCAGGCCAAAATTCTAAAAGGAATATAATTGCAGGCCTGACAGTAGGAATGAAGACAATAGAAAGCAACCATTTAGGGGCTAATGGCCCACATTAAGAGTTTTGAGGAAATGTCATGGCTGATTTCATAAAATGGCTGTCAGGCAAGGTGAGGCCACTGGCCACTTTGCTTAGTAAGAGAGATTGTGGTGAGGTTGCTTCTCGACATTTCTTCTAGTCCTCTGAGGTTACTCAGTGCCATCCAATTTGCATTTATTCCCTCCCCCCTCCCCCAGGAAGATTGGAACACTTCAAGAGAAAGCACTGGACTATATCTGCTATTTATTTTGTATTTCTATAATAATGCTTCTGAGGCCAGTATGGGTCCCAGAAACATTCATGTAAATCAAAATGATGCTATAGACAGTAGCTTTGGCTTGCAGCAACCCAGGTTAATCTATGAAGGAAAATTAGTTGGGAAAGGATCAGGGGTGGGTTCCTGCCAGTTCTATAGAAGAGGTTCCACAAATCTACAGTGCCATTTAGAACCGGTTCCAGCTGCCGCCCCACGCCCGTCTACACACCATCAAGATGAAGAGAGAGAGGAGGAATTCTGGGAGTTGAAGTCCACAAGTCTTAAAGCTGTCAAGTGTGAACACCCCTGGGGTTTTGTTTTCTAAAGGGTTAGGGGTGCAAGGGTCTTGTAACTTGACAGCTTTAAGACTTGTGTGCTTCAAATGCCAGAGTTTCTGAGCCAACATTTTGGTTGCTAAGCAAGAGCATTATTAAGTGAGTTTCACCACATTTTACAAGTTGGCTTGCCTATCCAGTCCCATGGCTGGCAAGCCACTCCCACAAAGCAGGCCACACCTACAGAAGAGGCTCTAAAAAAAATTGAAACCCACCACTGGAAAGGATCCTGACAGGTGTCAAAGGAGGTGTGGGCAGGTATCTAACCCACAATCAAGCATCATATCTTCTTTTGTGAATCAGGCAGGCATCCATATCATAAGAACATAGTCTGGATTGGTCAGAGAAGATGTTACTGAAATAAGAAGACTCTTGATATTCTGCCCAAATGGGTTTAAGTATCTGGATAGATAAAAGGGTCTCAAACAGTGGTGGGATTCAATTTTTTTTACTACTGGTTCTGTGGATGTGGCGGACGTGGCCTGGCTTGGTGGGTGTGGTTTGGAGGGTGTGGCAGGGGAAGGATACTGCAAAATCCCCATTCCCTCCCCACCCCTCCATCCAGGGGTGGGTTCCGGATATCCTCACAACAGGTATGCTGTGAGGGGGCCGGGCGTCCACCTCAGGCACAGGCGCTGTGCACACATGTGCACCCACCACCCTGCGACACTCCAGCTGCTCGGCGAAGGTCGCACAGGCGCCGTATGCTGCACATGCGTGTACAAATGGCCTGGTTGGTTTAAATACAGGTAAGGAATGTGGGCAAGTGGGTGGGCCCACCAAAGCAACGTTCCGGTACGGTGGCCGCTGCTCCCAGCTGCCACCAGTATGCCCGTACTGGGGCATACCGGCCAGAACCCATCACAGCTACCAACCTGCTTTCCAGCTCCGTTCTCCTGTTCACTGCAATCACAGAAGATCAGCTGGGAGCCTGGGAAGCAGCGGGAGCAAGACCAGCTTATTTGCTGGTTTTCTGAACTACTCAAAATCTTTGCTGCCGGTTCTCCAGAACCTGTCAGAACTGGCTGAATACCACTTCTGGTCTCAAAGTATTTCACTTAGGACCTTTCCCTTGAAGCATAGTAGTTTTCTGTTTTGAGATAACTATATGGATCTAGCAGTTGTTGATAGCTATGATTAACGTTGTAGGAAATGCTGCAAATAAAATTGGTTTTATGATAGTAAATTCTTGAACAAAGGTTTTCCAATCAAAGAATAAGCTTTTATGTGCTGACATGCAATATAGGTCAACATTTTAAGGATTTAATTTTCATTATCCTCATTACTGCCAGGTATTTGTACTGAAATTGATTAGCAAGGTGCAAGCAAGATCTTATTAGTTTTCTGGCATGTTAAAGAAAAACAAAATGTTATTAAAATGTTGGTTTTGTGCAAAACAGATGCTCATTTAATCATGGTTTACTCAACCAAAGATGGGTGCATCTTATACACTGAATACAACATTTTTTTGCCTCCCGAAGCCCCTCTCCCTTCACCAAAATGGCCATGGAGAGCCTGTAGGAGGCTTTCAGAGAGCTCCCAGGGGCTGGGGAAGGCAGAAATGAGTGAAAAGGGGGCTGTTTTTTTGCTCAATTTCTCCCCCTCCCCCAGGACATAAGTATAAGCCTCCTATGCATGCAATTTTTTTGATTAAAAAACGGGCCCGTTTTCGTGAAAAACAGGCCTTTTTTTGCTCATTTGGGGGGCACCCCCAGGAGCACTCTACAAGCCCCCTAAAGGCTATTCATGCCTTTTTAGGGGGAAAACGGGCCCATTTTTGCGAGGTTTGCAAAGTGCAAAAACTTTTTTTTTTTAATTTGCCTCTTCAAAACTTTGGTGCTTCTTATACTCCGGTGCGCTTTATACTCTGAAATATATGGTATGCAACATGGTGTTGGATAGTTTGGTCATGTTGACGTGATATACTTTAACCTGGTTACTGAACTCCCCATTTTCTTTAATTTCAATTCATCACAATCCATAATTCATCCAAATTGGACTCCCAGAGCAAAATCAAAAGCCCTAAAGTTAAAGCTTTGGGAAAACAGCCACTAGATCCTTCCTGATCTAGTTAAGCATGTTCTGCAAACAAAGCCACTGTGTTTCTCCTTGAGGTGCAATTAGTTGTCGGCTAATCCAATTTTTGCTGGCTGGGCTGATCCCCATAGAACGGCTCCCCTCTCTATTTTAATGCAGTGAAGCGTATTGTCTGAAAGCATTATCATGTAAAAGCCATACTATTCTTGAAAAACTACAATTTCAGGGTCACTGAAATCTTAAGGGGTGAGAAAACTGGAACAGAGTGCACAGAGGAAGTAGTTAGCCCTTGACACCCATGGAACTTTCTTCTCTAACACTTGGAAGAGCTGGAGTTTCAATGGGACCTACGCTAGTGCAAGAAAATAAAAGATTAACTTCTTCTTTATTTTTGTTTTGTGCCATGGCCAGAGAAAAGTACCTCAGATTTCACTTGGATGTATAGGTAGTCAGTGATGGGATTTGGCCGGTTTGCACTGGTTCAGATCAAGGGTGAGTTCTGGCTGCTCCCAATGCTGTTTCCCTCAGGGCTGCACCCCGGGAGCTCATGCGCCGTACTGAAAAATACTTTTGTGCATACGCAGAAGTAAAAAAAAAAATGCTGCTGCTGATAGGGGCATGGCATGGCAGGCTGAGTTACTACCTACTTGGATGAACTGGTCCGAACTTGTAGGAACCACCTCTGGTTCAGGTGAACCAATTGTTATTAAATTACCCCTCCGCGAGCTGCACTGGCTACCTGTCGATCTCCGGGTACGCTTCAAGGTGCTACTTGTCACCTACAAAGCCCTTCATGGTAGTGGATCTGGGTACTTGAGAGACCGCCTACTGCCAATTACCTCCACTCGACCAATTAGATCCCATAGATTAGGCCTCCTCCGAGTTCCATCTGCTGGTCAATGTCAACTGGCAACCACGCGGAGGAGAGCCTTCTCAGTGGCAGCTCCGACCCTATGGAACGATCTCCCCATGGAGATTCATACCCTCACCACCCTCCAGACCTTCCGCACAGCCCTCAAAACCTGGCTATCCCGTCAGGCCTGGGGTTAAAGACCGTAACCCACCCGAATTGTATGAATGTTGTGCTTTTAATGATGTACTGTCTTATGTGTTAATCTGTTTGTTTTCCCCTCCTTTCGAATTGTAAGCCGCCTTGAGTCCCCCCAGGGAAAAGGGCGGCATATAAATAAACTACTCTACTCTACTCTACTCTACTCTACTCTACTCTACTCTACTCTACTCTACTCTACTCTACTCTACTCTACTCTACTCTATCAAAGTAGATTCTGGGCGCTGCGCTACAATGGAAAAACAGGCAATGGAGTGGCCAGCACGAGGGAAAGAGAAGGCCGCTTTCCCTCTTCTCCCTGCTCCTCCTCCTTCCCTCATGCCAGTCGCACCATTTCCCATTTCTCCATTACAGCGGAGCACTCAGGATCTTATAGCGGGAGAGGGGGTTAATTTTACAACCCATTTGCCCAGGGCTGGGTTGGCCATCGCGGGAGGATCGTCCTGCATGTGCGATGGAGCTGGAGGATGTGGGTGGGCCACACCTCTCACGACAGCCAACCTGACCCTGAGTGAACCTGTTGTTAAATTATTTGAATCCCACCACTGTAGGTAGTCCTTGATGTATGACCATAGCTGCGTCCAAAATTTCTGTGGCTAAGCAAGGCAGTTGCTAAGTGAATTTCCGCCCCTTGTTGCAATCTTTCTTGCCACAGTTGTTAAGTGACTCTCTGTAGTCGTTAAGTTAATAATACAGTTGTTAAGTGAATCTTTCTTCCAGTGGTGGGTTTCCAATTTTTTAGAACCTCTTCTGTAGGTGTGTCCTGCTTTGTGGGAGTGGCTTGCCGGCCATGTGACCAAGTGGGAGTGGCTTGCCAGCCATGTGACCGAGTGGGAGTGGCTTGGCAGTCGTGTGACCGGGTGGGCATGGTCAACTTGTAAAATGTGGTGAAATTCACTTAACAATGCTCTTGCTTAGCAACCAAAATGTTGGCTCAGAAACTCTGACATTTGAAGCACGCAAGTCTTAAAGCTGTCAAGTTACATGACCCTTGCAAAAAGGGGAACCTTTCCCCTTTAGGGAAAAAACCCCAGCGGTGTCCAAACTTCACAGCTTGACAGCTTTAAGACTTGTGGACTTCAACTCCCATAATTCCTCCTCCAGTCATGTTGGCTCAGGAACTCTGGCATTGAAGTGTGCAAGTCTTAAAGCTGTCAAGTTACAAGACCCTTGCACCTCTAACCCTTTAGAAAAAAAAACCCTCAGGGGGGTTCAAACTTGACAGCTTTAAGACTTTAAGGTTTAGACAGGACTCTTAGAGGTGGGGGAGGCGATTGGTGAGCCAGTCAATCAGTGAGCGGCGGGCGGGGCAAGTGTAGTGTGGACGGGCAGGGGGAGGGAACTGGAACCGGTTCTAAATGGCACTGTAGATTTGTGGAACCTCTTCTATAGAAGAGGTTAGAACTGGCAGGAACCACACCCCTGCTTTCTTCCCTGTTGATTTAATTTGCTGGCAAAGAAAGTTGCCAAATGTGATCATGTCCCAAGGACGCTGCAACCGTCCTAAATTTGAATCAACAGCCAAGGGTCTGAATATTGATTGCATGACCCTGGGGAGGCTACAAACATCGTAAGTGTGTAAAATGGTCATAAGTCACTGCTGTTGTAACTTCAAACAATCACTAAATGAACCAAGTTGGGGATTACTAGTAAATGACCTGTAAACACTTCATGTAACAGACGTTGATTTAAAGAGGGAGTTTAAATCTGATGTTAGATAAATATGATAGTTTCCTACAGAAAACCCCTGTCTTTAAAATGAGTTTTTTTTAAATAATCCTTTGATCACCTTTTTGCCTCTTGTCATATTTGCTGTATAAGCATTTCAAAGGCACACATTTATTTGGCATACTTAATTATCTCATGAGCCCATATTCTTTTCTAAGCTGTCCCCAATGCATAACTACAAGTTTTTAGTACCTCACAAATAACAGTGCCATGCTTATTAGTTTTACAATAATACTGGTAGTAAGCAAACTTGTCAAATAGGTAAAAATAATAATCTAATTATATGAAAACTAGTAGGATGGATGATGGTGTGAAAGAAATATTGATCCCCAAATGCGATTTAAACTAATCCGAGAGTTACTTGAATCAGCAGCATTAAATAGCAGGAATATTTATAAATCTGTTTCTGTACAAAGGAGAGAACACCCAAATCTCCAAACCAAGGAAAGAATCGGCTAATTTTAAGTTCATCACCAAATTCCGGGTGCAGCCTTTCCACCTGATGCATATCTGCAGTGGTGGGATTCAAATTTTTTTACTACCAGTTCTGTAGGTGTGGCTTGGTGGGCGTGGTGTGACTTGGTGGGCATGGCTTGGTGGGCGTGGCAAGGGAAGGATACTGTAAATCTCCATTCCCTCCCCACTCCAGGGGAAGGATACCACAAATCTCCATTCCAATCAGCTGGGACTCCAGAGGCAGAGAATGGATGGGGACAGGGCCCGCCAGAGGTGGTATTTACCGGTTCTCCGAACGACTCAAAAGTTCTGTTACTGGTTCTCCAGAACTGGTCAGAACCTGCTGAATACCACCTCTGCATATCTGGCTTTTTGATGATGGATGGTAAATTAAACTGGAGGAATTCATAGATTGGGGTAGACAGCTGTTTAGGATGGGAGTATGCCATGTAATACTGAGGACTATTTTGCACACTGTCACAAAATGGCTGCTATAGCAGACTTTACCTGTCACAAACCAGAAGGCAAAATAGTAAACTCTGTCTACCATCTGTTCTTGCTTCCTGGAGTCTTTACTATTAGCATAGCTGCTTTTCTCTTCCAAGTTTTGTGCCTCCTCCCTTTCTCTTCCTTCTCTTCTTATTCTATAGTTGAACACACTTCCATATAAACCCTGAGTTGCAGTTATAATCTTATTAATTTCAAAAAATTTCCGTAGGACGTTCTTGTCAATCAAATAGACCCTTTGTGATTTGCAAAATGGCAACCTTCCATTTTTTTAATTTTTTTTTACATATTTTTAAAACTATCAGATGGGCTAGTAAGCATGCAAGCATGGAATGGAAAGGAATTCAGATTGCACGCTAACGTCCATAGTCCCCCACTTTGCTTACCTTCTAGTATGTCTGTAGAGATTCTCAGTCATCCAGGTCATGGTTGTCCCAAAGGTGCTTTTCAGGAGGCAACTGGACTTCCTTGTTTTTTGTTTGAAGACGTTTTGCTTCTCATCCAAGAAGCTTCTTCAGCTCTGACAGGACAGTGGGGAATGGAATGATTTATATTCCTTGCAGATAGCTGATAGCCTGCATCCTTTTAGAAGGTCCTTGAAACACTTGGGGTTTTATCTGTGTCCTCAGGGTCACCTGAGTAGTGCTCCTGGTTCCTGTAGTCTGCAAGAAACTTCTTGGATGAGCTTCTTGGATTTCCTGTAGTCTGCAAGAAGATTCTTGGATTTCAGCTGCCTCCTGAAAAAGCACCTTTGAGACTACCTTCTACTATGCATAGTATAATTATATGCTTCTGCTTGACCCTTTATATTACCTTTGTGATCTGCAACTGCCCTGGGTATAGTCAAAAGAAATGGGTGCCTATGCAAATGGGAGAATTCTTAACTTTATCTCCTGGTGGCCCTGATTGATGGTCAAGAAATCAGGTCTATATACTTAAAAGCGCCTTTCAGTGATCTTTAATGTAGAGGTTAAAACCAGACAAACCGAATTCAGAAATAAATTCTCCTGCTCCAAACTGAAGAGGTTCATGTGCCACCTTGATTTACAAAGCATTTTTTTTTACAATAGCCAGCATACAAAGGCAGGCAGAGGGACAATTATGCAAGCGCATGGATGTATCTCTCACACTGGGCATGAATACGAAAGAGTGAGAACTTGATTGACAATCCAGAATCAAATGAAGCATGGATCCAGAGAAGCAAACATAGTCCATGACAGTCCCAAAATTGACTGCCAGGGAGGGCAGATGGCCAGTTCAGTGAGGATGAGTTGAGATTCAGGAAGCAAGGATGCAGAAACGAAGATTTGAGATTGGCAACTTGCTCCCACCAAAGGATCAGATGTTGATGGCTGTGTTTGAAAAGGTCAAACATGGGCATGTCTCAGTAATGCGCCCTGGCACCTTGAGGGGCTGAGAAGAGTGTTTTCATTGGCACTCCAAAGCTGCCAAGGTGTCTTGAACTACTGTATTGTTTGGAGTATAAGACGTACCCTTTTCCCCCCAAAAAGAGGGTGACAATCTGGGTGCGTCTTATACACTGAATACAGCATTTTTGGCCTCCCGAAAGCCCGCACCCGCACATCCTGTTTTTAGCAATGCAGAGGGTTTGGGGGGCCTGAAAAATGGGGGCTGGAGAGGGCAAAAATACGTGAAATATGGGCCATTTTTTTCTTGTTTTTGCCCCCCCCCCCAGCTCCCAGGAGCACTTTGCAGGCCTCCCAAACTCTCTGCATGCCCCGATTTTCACTCATTTGCAGAATGCAATTTTTAAAAAACATTTACCACTTCAAACTCTTGGTGTGTCTTGTACTCCGGTGCGTCTTATAGTCCGAAAAGTAGGTGTACCTGCTCTGCCCACCCTGATGATGATGTTTTTTTTTTTTTTTTTTGCTTTGTCAAATCAAGGTGATTGACATCCTTGACAGGATCAGGCCTTTCTACTCAGTTTTTGATGCTGAGGTTGCTGGATCCGTAATGTCAATTAACAGCTTGAAGTAGCATTCAAAGTAATCTGCCAATACAGAAAAAAAAATGTAATGCAATCGGAACCTTTTGAGAAGAGTGTCACATACAGCATATTGTGGTAATCTGAACTGGACATAAACAAGGCATGTGCCATGCTGGCACTTTTCCTAGATTGGGTCACATCTGCTTGATTGTTCTAAATTTATATAAAGCGCACTGGGCAACTGACAGCACTTGCAGAGTATTTTCAGAGTGAATATCTGTCTTGCATTTTTGGGGAGGTTCCAATTTCATAATAACTCTCCAGATTTGTGTTGCCGATTTCTGCCAGTTCAGGGACTTACTTAGTGCATAAATTCAAGGGAGGCTTTAAGTATTCAGTCATAAAATCTCTTAGTCACTAGAATGTACATCTTTCTTTTTTTATACCAGTCACTAGAACATATATCCTGGTTTTCTTTGTTAGACTATTTTTTTTTCTATGAATATAAACAATCAGTGGTGGGACTCAGCCAGTTCGCACCTATTCCGGAGAACGGGATGTTAACTTTCTAAACAGTTCGGAGAACCGGTTGTTGGAAGAAATCTTATTTTGTTTTTTTCCACTTTACAGCGCTAATTCTGTAAAGAAAGCAGGAAGGAAGCATTCTGGTGTTGTTTCTAGCCTAATCTTTATTGCCCTGCTTACAGAAACTGCCTCTCTGGTTAACCCTTGTTACATTTTAACAGCTAAGTCAAAGCGCCCATCCATGTGAGTGACATTGAGTTGGCCATTCCCACCCAGTCACATGACCACCAAGCCCTGCCTGGTCATTAGGGCAGCTGGTCATTAGGGCAGAGAACCGGTTGCTACCCGGTTGCTACCTGTATTTTTCGGAGTATAAGACGCACTGGAGTATAAGACGCACCAAAGTTTTGAAGAGGTAAATTTAAAAAAAAAAGGTTTTGTACTCTACAGAGCTCCCCAAAATGGCCCATTTTTTTCTGAAAATGGGCCTGTTTTTATCAAAATAATTGCATGCATAGCCCGTAGGAGTCTTATAGAGTGTTCCTGGGGGCTGGGGGGGGCACAATTGAGCAAAAAAACAGCCCATTTTTCACTCATTTCTGCCTTCCCCAGCCCCTAGGAGCTCCCTGAAAACCTCCTACAGGCTCTGCAAGGCCATTTTGATGAAGGGGGCAGAGTTTCAGGAGGAGGAGGAATAATGCTGTATTCAGTGTATAAGACGCACACAGATTTTCAGACTCTTTTTTGAGGGAAAAAGGTGCGTCTTATACTCCAAAAATGCAGCAAATTATTTGAATCCCACCACTGTAAGCAATGTAGAAATCCATTACCTATCATATTAACTCAGAACATGACTTGTTCCTTGCAGAGCATGCTGGATGAAACTCACCTTGATTTAAAACATCATATTTGGTTTAATGTAATGTGCAAATTGATTGTGTTTGACGCAGTAAGCCATGACTAAAAGTTGTGGCTTATAATATGTTATGATTTTAATTCTGATCATGAATGGTTTGGCATTTCACTGCAAGATTAACCCAAGTGATACAGAATTTGCTTCATGTCACATAGATACACCAAAATATTTGCTGGGTATGCAGGAAATAAGATATATTTGGGTGGCAAAATATTGCATACCGCTCATCCTTGACTTACAATCAAAATTGGGATCAGAATTTCCATTGCTAAGCAAGGCAATTGTTAAGTGAGGTCATGATCGATTTTATGACCTTTTTTGCCACAGTTGTTAAGTGAATCACACTGGGAAAGTCGCAAATGATAATTATGTAACCCGAGGATGCTGTAATTGTCATAAAACCCGTTGCTAAGTGTGATAATTTTGATCACGTGACTTTGGGGATGCTGTGACAGTTGTAATTGCTAGGACTATGTCATGCTGGCCTGGCTAGGCACTTAGGAATAAAAGACCCTCGACTCCATGATTGAAGTGAAAGGTTCACCTTTACTAAATTCAAGTGGTTATGGCATAAACAAAGCTGGATCTGAATATTCCCACGCAAAGCCCGTGGTTTTTCCTCTTCCCTGGCCTTCCTTCCTTGACTAGTCCATCAGTGTCCAATCGCATTTGAGATAGATATTTTGGGAACAGTCTTGAGTGTTGGTGCCTCTGTGATGTAGTTTCACGTTCCGCTCTCAAGGATTCGTCTTTGATTAACTGGTTTATTCCAGATTGACACGTCTGACTCCTGTCAACCTGTCATCCCTTCTGCTGCTTACTTCCTGCTTTCCCTGGTCTCCTTCCTCCCCCCTTTCTAGTTTTAGACAGGATGCTAGATGAAACAGACTCTGCTGAAGATGGCAGACCTGACAGAGCAGTTGCAACTTTGTATGGTTGCTGAATAAATGGTTGTAAGTCACAGATTACTTCAAGAAAGATCCACATAGAATGAAGCCTGAAAATGTTTACATGCTAAAACCTCCTGCTCTCCTCAGTAAAGCTCTTCCAGATGTCTGGATATTTTTTTCCTAGGTTTAATAAATTCAGCTATAGATATTCAGTGGTCATAAGTGGCTGGAACTTGACGTATTTAAAGAGTGACTTTGGGTTTTTCTGCAAAAGAGGAGACGCCGCTCATTCTTCGAAGAATGGGAGAGAGAGTGAGCGGTGCTTATAAACTTTGGTAACATGTTTTTCCACTCTTTATTAAAATAATTGCTTCAAGTCAATGACATTGCATTGTCTCCGGAAAAAGGTGAAGGTGCTTTCTTTTTGAAAAGAAACCAAACATTCTCCAGATTGGGGTAGCCATGGAAACAGCAGAGCATTTTGTAAAAGATGGTCACGTGGGATAGGACACATGCCAGCGGGAGTGATCATGGCAACAGCACTGGGTGGGTGGGTGGGGGGAGATTGATGAGGGAAGGACAAAAATGAGGGATAAAGTAAAATAAAACAAAACAAAACAAATCAATGGCTAGAATAGCCATTTTTGCAAAGGAGATGCTTTTCACCTGGTTTAGCCTGAAAAGGTTGCATAATAAAAAAGAGAAGAACTTTATCAAGGCACTCTCTAGCTTTTGAATGCATGGGTTTATTAATGGCTGTTGTAATATTAATTCTGTTGGGAAGTCTATTGACGTGGATGTTTGTATTGCAAGCATGAAATATATAATTTCAGCTACTGAACATTCACTCCTAGGAAGACAGGAAAAATAAATCTTTTCTATTGCAGCCCTGCTCTGTTTTCACTTGGCGCAGGCATTGCTATAAGGAAGTTACCTTGCATGCATCTAGCAGCGGAGTTTGATAAAAATGAGAAAGATCAAGACAAATCGATCCATGTTCTTCAGATATTGTTTAAATAGTTCATGGACAAAATTCCTGAGCTAAGTTGACAACACTAGAAATTACAGTATTTTTCAGAGTATAAGACGCTCCAGAGTATAAGATGTACCTTAGTTTTTGGGGAGGAAAATAAGAAGAAAAAAAATTCTGCCTCTGCCTACCAGCAGCCATGGTATTCAGCTGACACATGGTAACAAGGTCAGCCAATGAATAGGCATAGTAACTAAGTTAGCCAATGATGGCTATTCAGACTCTGAAATTTGCTGTGTGAGCAACAAGGAGACAGGAAGGAGCCTGGCTTAGCTGAGAACTGAAAGTGAAACTGCTTTGTTTTGCTTGTATTTACTGCTATCTTGGAAAACCTGCTTTTGGTAATATATTGCACTCTCTAAACCAGGCCTCTGAAACTGGTGGCCCATGGGCCAGATACGACCTGCACAGTCCATGCACACCCCACTTCTGCAAAGGCAAAAACATTGCAATACATCACTGTTCTGACCCCCCCCCCCCTGGACGGCTTGTTAACAAACAGAGACAATTAAACTTAAAAGGACTTTTCTTTATCAGTTTTCGGTTCAAACTGGTTTCGAGCCCAGAAAAAACATAAACATCACTCTCCGATAAGAATTCAAAACAAAAGCTCTTACAAATGCAGCCCTTCTTCCACCGTCTCCACGGATCAGATTTACATGAAAACACCAAAGCATTTATCCAAATGTAACAGGCATGGAACACACGAAGGAATGACAACTCCAGCGACTGGGGCGTGGCAGCACCTCTCCTTTTATCTCCAAACCTCCTTCTAACCACTCCCAGCTGCCTAATGAATCTTGATCCCGAAAAGACTCTCAGCAGAACTGCTGAGTCACAACACATCACAATACAGCCAACAATTGACACTCCTGTTCTAAACAGTTTACAATGTCGGAATATTGCCCCCAACACTCTTGGCAGTCATTTTACCAACCTCAGAAGGATGGAAGGCTGAATCACCCTTGAGTCCTCTCAAGATCAAACTCCAGGCAGTGGGCAGAGTTTGCCTGCACTGCTGCATTCTAGCCACCGGGGCTTTTTTATCTATCAGATATATAGTTTACATAGCTATAAGGATGGCTTATCCCTCCCCAAGGAGAAACAAGTCACTTTTGAAAACACCCTGTGTGGAAGGCGGAGCAGAACGATAACTATGCTAATGCTGCTCTTGTTACCACACAAATGAAGGTAAAATAAGATGTTTTAATAGTGTGAACTTCGTTGTCAATTTTTAAAAGGAGATTTTACAATGTTTTTGGAAATGACACAACAAAGACAAGGGAAAAAAAGTTGCTAACACTTACATATGTTCTTTAAAAATACACCATATTTATATTATTTTAGCTTGGGTAAATTTATTAATTGCCATACGCACCACTGAATTTGAAATGTGTTTTGTACAATTTGTCAGATTCCTACAGTGAGAGGACACCTAACATAACAAGGAAGCTTGTGATATTGCCTTCTGAATGTGACAGATTCCTAGAGTCTTTTCCCAAACAATATTTCCTTTGCTGTTCCTCAAATGTCAAAAGCCTTCTGGGGAGAAATAATAGCAATAGCAGTTAGGCTTATATACCGCTTCATAGGGCTTTCAGCCCTCTCTAAGCGGTTTACAGAGTCAGCATATTGCCCCCAACAACAATCTGGGTCCTCATTTTACCCACCTCGGAAGGATGGAAGGCTGAGTCAACCCTGAGCCGGTGAGATTTGAACCGCTGAGCTGCTGATCTAGCAGTCAGCCTGCAGTGCTGCATTTAACCACTGCGCCACCTCGGCTCTAATAGAACATATGACAGAGAAAGAGGTCATAAGAAGACCCCCCACTAAAACAGACCAGGATCCATTTTAGTTCGCCATTTTGGTTCTCACAATGTAAACTCTAGAATGGTCACAAGCAGATAACAGAGACAGCAAAATACCGCTCTTATTACATGATTTTGCTGCAATTGATATTTGGAGGTATGCTGCCTCCAATTTGGGGAAACATTCTATCCTCTACAGCTGTGACCGCTAACCTTTTTGTTGTCACATGCCCATAATGCAATGTGCATGCAACACCCTCCCCCTGTGTGCCCCACCCCTTTGTGCATTTACACATGATGTCCCCCCCCGTATGCCCAATTTTGGGCATTCCAGGCCTCCCTGAAGCCTCCTGGAACCAAAAACTGGGCCTGCGCCACAACCCCCATGCTCCCCCGTTCTCTGTGCATGTGCATATGACCTTCCCCTGCCCCCTGTGCATGTATGCGCATCTCCCACATTCCCCTTCCACGCAGTGACGTGCAGTCAGGGGAGGCAGGGGAGGCAGAGTCTCACCTCTGTCATCATGAAAAGAAAAAAAATGTAAAATGAAAAAGGCTGAGGTAGTTGCTGCCAGAGTCACAGTGGATGACTCTGCTTAGTGGTTAACTGCTTTAAAAAGCCTCTAAAAAAGTGTCCTCTACAGGAGGAGGCGGGAGAACCACGTGCCTCATTTAGTCTGACTTTATGATCACCAAGCAGAGTTAAGCAAGGGTTAAAAGCTGAAAAATTCCTTATGTAAATGAGGCACGTGGTTCTCTTGCCTCCTCCTGCAGAAGGCTTTTTTAGAGGCTTTTTTAAACAGTTAAGCAGAGTCATCCATTGGGGACTCTGGCAGCAGCTAGCCCAGCCTGACCTCAGCAGCTCTTACCTTTTTCCTTTTAAATTTTTACATTTTCATGATGGCAGGCAAGAGCAGAGTTGAAATCCTCTGTGAAACATCTGGAAAAGGTATGTGGGTCGGAGGGAGGGGGAGGAATTCAAAATTAATGTAATTTGTAAGTAATTGTAAGTAATGTGTGTGTCTGTGTGTGTGTGTGGGTGTGTTCGTGTGTTTGTTTCTTGACTCAAACAAACTCTCAATTTGAGAGAGAGTTTGTTTGAGAGTGAAGAGATGGAAGGGGGGAGAGGCAGGGAGGGCAGCCCGCCAGCTTTCTTTCTCTGTGTCCACGGCAGCCCGCCAGCAGAGGCAGGTCTTTTGCCCACCTCTGTTGGCCGGCTGCTGCTTTCTTTTGAGCAGAGGTGGGCAGTTCAAGTGGGCTGCCACTTTCTTTCTTTTGCCCAGAGGTGGGAAGCTCAGGCGGGCTATGTCTGACATAGAGATGGGCAAAAGAAAGCCAGCGGCGGGCTGGCTCTTTCTTTTGCCCGCCTGCCAGAACTCAGGGGGGCGAAAGAAAGGAAGCGCTTTAGACAGTGGGATGTTGGGGGAGAAGGCTGCCTCACCAGCCATAAACCACACCGCACGTCACTGCTTCCACATGCATGCACAGCAGAGACCCAAATATCAGCTGGCTGGCGGGAGGCAAATGTACATGTGCAGTGGAGCTGAGCTGGGACGACACACGTGCCATAGGTTTGCCATCACAGTTCTAGAGTGTACAATCCTGGCAATTTTAAGGCATGCTGGTTTGGGAATTCTGGAAGTTGAAGTCCACAAGTCTTAAAGTTGCCAAGGTTAAACACACATGTTCCATAACAATAGCCTTTACACACCTGCAATCCATTTATTTGTCCAATATCCCTTTAAATCCTTCCCGGTTAATTTTCATCAACGTATCTTAAGTTAATGATTTCTGAAGATTAATTATGTTGCAGAAGATTTTTTCTAAATGTCTTTCAAATCATCTTCACTGGATACTGATTGGATGCAGTGACCATAACTATATTACAGTTCCCAGATAAGGATACGCTCTAGCTTCCTGTAAGGATTTTATAGTGATGGGATTTCTTTTTCAATCACTTTTGTAATGATCCCTAGCATGGAGATGGTATTTTTCATATCTGCAGTACACTGAATTAATATCTTCATTGAACTATCCACTATATCCCCAAGATCTTTTTCTTGGTTAAGTAGCTTAAATCCCTTCAGGATATATGTGAAGTTTGCGTTTTCTGCTCAATGTGCATCAGTTCACATTTATTTAAACTGAATTGCTTTTGCCATGTGGTTGAACATTCACTGAGTTTAAAGAGATCCTTTTAGAGCTCTTCACAGTCATGCTTGCTCTTTCCAATTCTGAATGGTTAGCATCAACTGCAAATGTGGCCAGTTCACTTTCTTATCTCAGTCAAGATTGTTCATGAACAAGGGGAAAAGCCCTGGGTTCAACACAGAACCATGTTTTACTTCCCAATAATACTGGTGTTATTCCTACTCTTTTCTTTTGATTACAAGAAAGACATATCCTACAATAATTTGCCGCTCAATTCCCTCTGAATTTCACATAAGTATCATTCATATTGGGGACACAATGGCTCAGTGCTGATCTTGTCAGTTGGAAAGCTGACAGCCTCGGTTTGAGATCTGAGCGCTATGCAATGGGTGACTTCCCGGTCCTTGCCCAGCTAGCAGTTCAAAAGCATGCAAATGTGAGTAGATAAATAGGTACCGCTTCAGTGGGAAAATAACAGCTTTCCAAGCACCTTTGGCATATAATCATGCTGGCCACATGACCAAAATGTCTTCAAACAACCTGGTCTCCAGAGGTGGTATTCAGCCGGTTCAGACCTGTTCGGGGGACCGGTAGCTCTGATGATCAGCTAGACCCTCCTACCCGCCCACCCTACCTGTCCTTTATTTCCCGCTTTCTATCTCATCTCAATCGCATGGCACAGCTGATCCCCCCCCCCTCACTGTTCTACTTACTGTTGCTGACTTGGAAGGTAAGCAGCTGAGCTTCTAAATGGTCCATTTTCACCGTATGAAGCATGCGCTCACCGAACCAGTTGTTAAACCAGCAGCATTCCACCACTGGTGGGATCCCTCAGCCAAGAAACAGTGATGAGCACTATGCCCTAGAGTCAGACATGACTAGACAGAGAAACCTTTATTTTTTTATCATTTTATATTACTAAATGTTTCCTTGCATCCCCCCCCTAAAAGTAAGGAGATTAAATGTTATTAAAAAGTTATTCCATTTTTTACAGACAGTATGTTATTTTGCAACTCATAAATCAAATGTATTCTAGGTGCATGTTCTCTATTTGGATGCTTTTGAAGGATTGAATGGATAAGTTCAATTTCCCATCATTTGTTCTCTCTTCTTCTTTTTTGTCATGCACTCATAAAATGTGTGCTGTAGACCTGTACAATAACTCTTGGCCAAATTGAGTGATTTATTTCATCCTACAAATATCACTTGATAAGGTGTCCAAGAAAATCTTGATAAACTATTTCAAGTGAGTTTTCCCTTCCTTAATGAACAGACCTTAATCCTTCTTGCTGATGTTTGAAATCGTTTTTTTTTTTATTAAACCTCAACCAAGTTTCTAGATGTTGTTTCATAAACATTCTCTGTGATGCTTGGCCTTGCTTTCTATCTGATAACCTCTTCCCCCACTTTCATATTAAAGAAGATTATCCTCAAAGAGTTGTTGAAGTCTAAATAAACACGAGAAATTGACAGCTAACACAGAGATAATTCTTTTTCAAGGAATTTGATCTCCTGACAGAGAGAAGCGTCCAACCGTTTTTTGCTAAATCTTGATTGCAAAATGTGCATTCTTTATGAGCGGTAAAATGCAAACCAGGAGAGTTGAAATTCAAGGATGCTTGTATGACTCACTGAAGAGACACCAATTACTTTGCAAACAAATGCAGAAGGAGCTTCCACTGTAGTTGCAAAAAAAAAAAAACCCTCAGAGCAGTGTATATACTCTCCCAATTATGAAGATTACGAGACAAAATAACCTACGCATTATTATATTATATATCACTTAACCGATATAAATTATGCACACTTTCATTATTTATTTGCATAATTTATTCTGCTGTGACTCGAGGAGGGGAAGAACTTCTGCAGTCTAACTATTCTGCTCTGTTTCTTTTTAACTTCGAGTTGCATATGATAGCACTTTCGAAAAATTAATGTTTATATGCAGAACTCAAGGAATTAGAAGCTTGTGTTGTATATCTTTGATAAGCAAAGGTCCTCAGAACGTCTAGTCTGGGTGGGGGACTTGATTTCATTGAGGGCTGCATTAGGGTTGTGTTTGAACTCAGGGGGAGGGGCAGGGATGTGTGGCCATGGTGGGCATGGGCAGCTCGACGTCACTCGTTTTGGGAGCGCCTGTGGTGGTCCAAGTGCTGTGCCAGCGAAAGCGGGCTCCTGAAGTCCATTTTCAGCTGCAATGGCCTCCTGCAACCCTCTGCCAGTGAAAATGGGTCAGTCTTTCACTGTTTCCAGGCCCATGGGCCAGCTCTAAGTGCCCCATGGGCCAGATCCGGCCCCGGGCCTTGTGTTTGACACCCGTAGTCCAGGGGTAAAATGCTGCCAGTTTGGACCAGTTCTCCTGAACCGGTAGTAAAAAAATGCTCCAACAATCAGCTGTGACTATGTTGCGCGATCATCGGAACCTTTTTTTTTTTTACTTTGACAGGGTTGATTCACCACCTCTTTAGCTCCTCCTCGGAGTATTCCCTGCTTGTCTGGGGGTGGGTGGTGGTGGCTTCCTTCCTGTTTGCAGCAGTTGGCGGGAAGGATTCCCCATTCAGCCCCCCTCTTTCTCCTTCCTCCTCCCATTAATCACTTCCTCCATCTTTGTCCCACCCAGCACTCCCCACCAAGCCACGCCTATCAAACCATGCCCACAGTGGCAAATATTTTGGGATTTCAACACTGTCATAATCTACGCCATTTTGTCATTGTATATCCAACTCAAAAACCTTCTTCCTTTGTGTTGATTTTGAGGTAGAAGAAAATGATTCATCCAAATTTCTTCCTGATTTTTGGACATTGTTCTGACAGCACTACCCTTACATTATCTCTATTAAAAAAAACCACATGAATGCTAGGATTTTTTAATGAAAGGGATATGGCATTTGTTAGATGGTTGGAACATCCAATGGAAAAGAAATGAGATCAATTTTCAATGAATTGATGGTGGGAAGGGGCTCAAATGATTTATCTTTAATACTTAGCTTTCAGAAGTACCTGCATCATTTTTGCTTTTTAATCAGATTTTAAATCACTGCTGAGGAGGAAAAGTGAAGAATTTTGTGGAAATGATGCCTCTTAATTATCATTCTTTAAAGAAAGGTCCTCTAATTTTCTTTCTCTTTGTCTGAATTGGAAATTTGCAACGAAATTGAATCTTACTGTAAGAGGTACCTGTGACAAATTACAATCAGTGGTCGAGGGGATTTTATATGAAGAAGATTGTTGATGGACTATTCATGCCATCTTCTAAATACTGTGAAAAATGCAAGAAATTAACGGACTCATCTTTTATCTAAACAAAAAAAGTATGTATCACCCAAGCCAGGCAGACAGATAAGATTGCCATGAAATATTACTCCTAAGAACAAGTGATGGAAATCAATGTGGTATGTAAATGATTAAAGTAAGAATCTCACAGTCTTTTTGTCAACACCCCTACTCTGCTGTGCTGAAGTAAGATGATATCTAATTTAAGGCATCATCCTGATCCAGAGATGTATAGATGGATCTATCAGATCCTGAATCCAATATTCTGTCTTCTCTCTTCTTTCTATCAGGACTTCCATAGATTAGTCATATACTTCCAAATCCATTGGGGTAATTGGTGATTGTACAAACATGTTTTTTTTAATCTTGTCCTTTACGAATCTAACTTTCTTCTATTTCACTCAATCCTCCAAATCCATTGGTTTGAGAATATTCTCTCTTCTCTCTTTACCATGACTTCAGTAGATTAGTCATATACTTCCAAATCCATTGGGGAAGTTACTGATTGAACAGACATGTTTTTTTTAAAAATCTTTTTCCAAATCTTTCTTTCCTCGTCTTCTTGTGCCAGATCCGTCATCGGATGTTGGCGATAGTGTTGGTGATCCTATTTTTATTAACAGCCGCACGAAAAAGTGCTGCTGAATTTTATCCAAACCAGTCCCTTAGATTTTGAAGCCATGATGTTCTTCTTCTGCCTGGACCTCGTTTCCCTTCCATTTTTCCCTAGAGGATTAAGTGAAGTATCTAACATTCTTCTATTTCACTCAAATTTGCCAAGTGTAATCATCTTGTCTAGTTCATCTTCTCCCTGCATCACATCTCTAAATATGTCAGCTTTTTCTTCCTAATAATCAGCTAAATTATCCTTTGTAATAATTATCTCAGGGGAGAAATTATCCAAGAATCTAGGACTGATTGAGATGTTCTTTTTGTAGTGCACAGTAAATAATTCTAAATCCACAATTCAAAGATTTCCAGTTTCTTTTTCTCTTTCTCAGTTTCCAGGTTTCACAGCTATATATTACTACTTGAAAAATTGATCAACCTTTTATCAAAGATTGATAATCTTTTGTCCAGGATGGTACAAGATCTCCTGCCTTGGGCTGAGGATTAGACTAGAAGATCTCCAAGTCACTTCCAGCTCTACTCTACTCTACTCTACTCTACTCTACTCTACTCTACTCTACTCTACTCTACTCTACTCTACTCTACTCTACTCTACTCTACTCTACTCTACTCCCCCATACCATACCATACCATACCATACCATACCATACCATACCATACCATACCATACCATACCATACCATACCATACCCTACCCTACCCTACCCTACCCTACCCTACCCTACCCTACTCTACTCTACTCTACTCTGTCTTTAATATGGTCATAGACTAGTATAAGGAGGACAGGGTACAGTCAATTACCATAAAAAATAGAAGATACATAAAAGTTATAAAAAGATAGAAGCCATAAAAACATAAAAAATACATAAAAAAAAACAAGAGTTAAAAATAATCCTAAAAGTGGAGTAGGAACATTACATGAGTGTAGGGAAACACAAAGTTTAATACGTGGAAGTCTACATCTACCAAAGTACAGAGCACTGTGTTATGCTCTGTACTTTGACAAACAAGATGTTCATTAAATCTAGTTTCGTAATCTGATGAATTTAAACACTGCGATATTAGAAGATACTAAATGTAATACTTTGCATACAGTAAGCTGGGCTCCCAAATAGGATTAGCTGTGCTGCATAAATACACGACCTGCATTTGCTGCATACCAATAACCATTAGGAGATGTTTTCAAGAGAAGACAAAAATTTGTTTACTGAGCTGAAATCTAATGAAAGAGATATGGAATTAGAATTGCGCTTCCTTTGCCCTTTTGTTCCTCTCCATCCTATGAAATACGGATTTATCAAATCAATTTAGATTAGCTCCCTCCCCCCGCCCATTAGTTAGCTTCTGATTACAGAAGAAGATATCCTTTGTCATAGTTTGAAGTCCTTTAGATAGTGCCCAGGGAGGATTAAAGTTGCTGTGTCCATTCACTGTGTTGAAGAGCTTGCAGTTCATATGGCATTTTGGAAGCAAAGGTATTTGCGAGGTGTCATAGAGGGGAAGCTATGGGAATGGGCAGGGCAATGCACCTTGTCTCAAAGCTTGTATTTAAGCAATGGCTTGGTTGGGAGAAATATCCATCTGGTTCCGTTCCAAGCCAGGAGAAAGGCATTGGACTCTAGAGTCTGATAGGAAAGAGGGTTTAATGGTGAAGCAGAACCACCAAGCACATGGTTCTGGGTAGCTGACCACATGGAGTTGAAACTTATATACCTTCCTTTGGGCTTTGCACTTGAGCTTCCTGTTCCTGTGCAAGAACATGTATTCTATTAGCTGTTATCGGACTCCCATAGGGGCCATATACAAATCCTAGGAGTTTGTGTGAGCTAAGCTTGGTTGAGGTTTGGCTGATGCAAAGAAGGAGCTTGTGGCCAATTCCTATTGTGGCTGTGAGCTAACCCTCCCTTTGTTCAGACCTTGCTGCAGGGAATAATGGATCACTAAATCTGCATTTCTAAAAACTGGCCTCAGCTTAGTATCTGCTTGGGTGCAGGGAGCTGGGGCTCTGAGTTTCTGTCTCCCTTAAGATTTTTATTTCTCTTTTAGGGAAAATATTTTATTCTTCCTTTTTAAATATTTCTCAACATTTTTCATTCTTCTAGGAGAGGGGTGGGTGCTAACTTTCTACATACTGAAGGAAAGAGAGGGTTGAATATGCATGCAAGTTCAAATAGATGGTACTAGCTGATAACCCGGCATTGCCCGAGTATTTATTTATCCTAATCCTGTATTAGACAGGAAAAGCCCTGATTTCAGTGACAATTAAATTAGTTACAAATGTTTTCCCTGTGCCCCCAGAAGCCATACATTTGTCCTCAAAAATAATCAAAGCCTTGTTGAAAATGTCCAGACCAAACATAATTTCTAATGTTGGATTTTCCCCCTTACCAGTGGGGGCCCCCTTGTGGAGAACTGTGAAACTGTTACCATGGCAACTCTACTGCACTGTGTGGTAGAAGCCATTTTAAGGCACAACAGGCTGTATCTTAACAGAACACACACCCCAAGGGTAGTTAGGGGTACCCCTACAGTATTTTTTTCCTCAGAGAGTAAGTCATCTGTGTACCAAGTTTGGTTAAATTGCTCAAGGTGTTCCAGAGTTATGCTGAAACACACACAAACATATTTCAGAAAAAATGAAAGTAATTAGCATACACGGTGCACCTCAAAGAAAGTTGAAGATGAGAAAACACAATCATTTAGCTGAGAAGCGAAGCCATGGGAAATGTAAATATATTTACAGGAGATTGTATTGGAGTGACATATGCACAGTAGTCTATGATTTGTTATGTGTGCATTTATGTTGCATGCTGGGCTTCAACAGCTGCCAGTGCTTACTGAGGTTGTTTTAAAGTTCCCATGCTGTCTTGTAGTGGCTTTTGCCCACTACTAAGAAGACAACCCTAAAATAAGCCACAGGCGAACACTTCTGACAGATAACATGGAAATCTTCAAATCTTCTGAACGAAGTAGCAGTTGCTGTTGATTGGCTATCTACAGGAATCTTCTAACATACAACATCCCCTGTGTTTACAACAAGCCATTAATTATAGTGAGTGTCACATCTAGTAGAGCCTAGAGTTAAATTTGAAGTAGAAACATCGAGTAGCGCTTTAGAATAAGAAAGACTTAGGGGCGTCAAATCGACAGCCCGCCGGTGGGATACATCACACACAGGCCACACCCACCCTAGCTCTGCGAAGGGGGAAAACTTCGCGATACGTAATGCACCCAGTTTGACACCCGTGAACTAGATAAAAAGAATCAAATAAAGACATAGCTGCCATGTTATGTGATCTACAAACATTTTGATCCTTGTGGACTGTTGATGTTAGAGAGATTGTTCTCTTAATGTTTTCCCTGAAAAAGAAAGCTCTTTTCTTCCAACCCTAATTCTGGATGTATGAACTGGAACATGTAATAGCAGACACAGACAGACATGTGCACCTTAATGCTGCTTTAGCTGGTACTATTTTTGTGACATATAAATATGTATGGTAAATAGGTCCATTTCCGTTGTATGACTGACCAGTTAATTTTTGAAAAATAGCTGGATGGATTCCTGAAATTAATAAAAGCTATCGTGGGAAATACCATATTTTTCGGAGTATAAGACGCTCCAGAGTATAAGATGTACCTTAGTTTTGGGGGAGGAAAATAAGAAGAAAAAGAATTCTGTCTCTGCCTACCAGCATCCATGGTATTCAGCTGACACATAGTATCAAGGTCAGCCAATGAATAGGCATAGCAACTAAGTCAGCCAATGAGGTCTATTTGGACTCTGAAATTTGCTGTGTTGAGGAACAAGGAGACAGGAAGGAGCCTGGCTTAGCCGAGAACTGAAAGTGAAAATGCTTGTGTTTTGCTTGTATTTACTGCTACCTTGGAAAACCCTGATTTTGGTAATGTATTGTATGTTATTGTTCTTCTGAATCCTGCTGAATCAGTTATTTGTGTGTGCTTTCTGAATGTGATTGCTGCTGCAAACTCTGACCAGCCAGGTCAGCTTCAGCACTTATTGCAGCCTGATTCAGCACAGCTGATTGACGGGTGGATCGGACTGCCGGAATACTCCCAATCAGCAGTTCCAGGCTGCAAGGATTGTCACAGACCATTGCTGCCTCCATGTCTCACGTTTTTGACTTCTAGTGGGGTGGGGAGATGGAGGGGCTACATTCTTGTATAAGACACACCCAAATTTTCACCTTCTTTTTTGGGGTAAAAGGTGCATCTTATATTCTGAAAAATACAGTACATAAAATAACAGCATTTTATTGGAGAATTCATAAATATAGAGAATATTTAAATAAATATAGAGAATTCATAAATATAGTTACATATAGGTTATATGTATGTTTAAAATGTGGATTACCGTATATACTCGAGTATAGGCCGGCCCGAATATAAGCCGAGGCACCTAATTTTACCACAAAAAACTGGAAAAGTTATTGACTCGAGTATAAGCCTAGGGTGGGAAATGCAGCAGCTACCGGTAAATTTCAAAAATAAAAATAGATACCAATAATGTTTTTGAATATTTATTTCAAAGAAAAACAGTAAACTAGCTCTGGGACATCATTATGTGGCTGCTTGCCATAACAAGGAGGAGGTGGGACATCGTTGCAGAGCGGCAGGAGGGGGAGGAAGGGGAATCGTAAGACAGCCCTGCATTACATTAGAACGTGAGGAGGGGGGATGGTGTGGTGCGCGCTGCGCGGCAAACTGACACAGAGGGAGGGGAAACTCACTGGGGCGCCGGGCCATTCACGAGCGTCACCCAGCGGCATGGCCCCGCCCCTTTTTCTCCTCCATTTCGGGCAAATTTTTCACTGACTCGAGTATAAGCCGAGGCGGCTTTTTTCAGCCCAAAAAGTGGGCTGAAAAACTCGGCTTATACTTGAGTATATACGGTAATTATTTTATGAATTCATGGTACATATTGTGAATATCTAGAAGAATATTTTTGCCTCTTTAGAATAAACAAGAAGATTTGTCAAAGGTTATACAGAAAGAATTATATTTTGCATTGTCTACAGTATCCTATGAATAGACTTTGAATATATTAGAAGCCCAATTTATGAAGATTAAATATTAATAGTTTATTGGTGGGAGGAAATATGAATGGTTCTGGCTGCGGCAATTTTTGCTTAAACCCAGTTGTTCCTGTGGCTGAAGACAACTCAAAAAGCGAATCCCATAGTGATTTTGAAAGTGGGGTGGTACCTGACCCTAGGAATCAATTTATGATTTTATTACAGGTAGTCTTCAATTTACGACCACAATTGTGGGTCCAAAATTTCTGTTGCCAAACGAGACATCGGTTAAGTGAGTTTTGCTTCATTTTACAACTTTTCTTGAGAGTCACTGCAGGTGTTAAGTTGGTAACATGGTTGTTAAGTGAATCTGGCTTCCCCATTGACTTTGTTTATCAGACGGTCACAAAGGGAGGCCCCATGGCACCAAGACACGGCAACCGTCATAAATATGAGTCAGTTGGCGTGCGTCTGAATTTTGATCATGGGGATGGCCATGGGGATGCTGCAATAGCCGTAAGAATGAAAAATGGTCATAACTCATTTTTGTCAGTGCCATTGTAACTATGAATGGTCACTAAATGAACTGTTGTAAGTTGAGGACTACATCTATTCAGTACCCCAAAGCCCATGAGTTATAAATACTCTATAGCTTCATTTTTGTTTGGCTCCAAACCTTTCCACACTCTGAAAATTAGCAGTCAGCTGCCCATTAATGGTATCATCTTATTTTAACAACCTCATAATCCCTTGTGGTGTGGAGTCTGGGCAACTGAATGAAGCAGCAGAGTGTTTAATGGCCAGATGCCCTTCCTGTCGCCAATGTGGAATTTTGTTCAGCTGATATATTCTCAATGTGCCCAGAGAGAGAAATATCTTCCTCTACCTAGGATCGAACTCCCAGTCTCCTGATTGTGAGGCGAGAGCTCCACCACTAGGCCACCCCACCATTCCTTGCCCATTAACGGTATGATTTTGCCAAAAGAATGGATGAATTTCATCTGTTCAGAAGTCTCAGAAATGCAACCCCAAATTTCTACAAAAGGCTCAATTTCTTTTGGAGTTTGGTACTTATTCTGCTGCTTTTCATACTTTTATATTTTGAACCTTATAACCACTTCGCAGCCAAGGATTACTAGTGCTTAAAATGCATTTCCTGGAGTTTACCTTATCTCAAAAGCTAATCAAGCTTGGCTTGTGGGGTTTTTTTTGACAACAGTACATAAATGGTTGGCTATATTCTGGATTTTTTTTTTACTTCCTTGTTTATTTAACACCCTTGGGTTTCATAGTGGCTACCTATTCAAGCACTGAGTTCAACTGCCTCTATTTTGCTTTTTTCAAGATCTGCTAAGGTTGGCCGCGTGCTGCCAGCTGGTGTGATCTGAGATAGCTTGTAAGTGGCGCTACGGCAAATGATTTTTAAAATAGAAGTTCTTATTCCATGCTGAACCCATTCAAGTTAAACCTTGGTTGAAAATAACTGTGCGTTCATTGCATGTAAAACATTTCTGAGTCAATTTTGGGCAGCTCCAAGTAGAGTTTGGAGAGAGCTCTGTGTGTAAATATGGAGAATTTGTTGATGTATACTGTGAATGTTTCATCGTTCAGCAATTCAGTCTTCAGTTTCTATCTACTCCAACTAACTGGGCCAGTTGTGAAAGATAACAGTCTATGATAGAAATTACTGTTCAAGAATACCGTATTTTTGAGAGTATAAGATGCACCATTCCCCCCCCCCCAAAAAAAAGAGGGTGAAAATTTGCATGCATCTTATACACCAAATGTAGCCCCACCCACCCCCACCAGAGGCCAAAAATGTGAGGCATGGAGGCAGCGATGATCTGTGGCAATCCCTGCAGTCTGGAACAACTGATTGGGGGTATTCCGGCAACCTGATCCACCTGCCAATCAGCTGTGCTGAATTAGGCTGAATTAAGGGTTGAAGCTGACCTGTCTGGTCAAAGTTTGCAGCAGCAATCACATTTGGAAGGCACACACACAAGTAACTGATTCAGCAGGATTCAAAATAATAATAATAATATATACAATACATTACCTAAAGCAGGTTTTCCAAGGTAGCAGTAAATACAACCAGTTTCACTTTCAGTTCTCGGCTAAGCCAGGCTCCTTCCTGTCTCCTTGTCGCTCAGACAACAAATTTTAGAGTCCAAGTAGCCCTCATTGGCTGACTTAGTTGCTATGCCTATTCATTGGCTGACCTTGTTACCGTGTGTCAGCTGAATACCATGGATGCTGGTAGGCAGAGGCAGAATTTTTCTTATTATTATTTTTCTCCCTGAAAAGTGAGGTGCGTCTTATACTCTGGAGCATCTTATACTCCGAAAAATATGGTATCTACTCCAACCAACCAGCTCAATTGTGAAAGATAACAGTCTATGATAGAAATTTTTAAAGAAAGCTTGACTACTTACAAGCTTATGGTCATCACATAATTATTCTCATTAAATCTGCTATTTTGGTTCAGACTTGATAGGTCTATCAGATTATTTTCTTCATTTTGGGACTGTGCCATATTATGTACCAATTTTAAGTGCCCATATCTTCACTGGTGGCATGCTTGATGGTTTTGCTGTCCCATTTCTTCTTACTCCTAATGTTTCTATTCCTACAGAGACACAATTCATTTTTACTTTATTTTATTTGTCAACACAGACAGGGTAACAAGTATTAGTATAGACATGGACATTTTCGCATGAGATTGGTACAAATAGATAGATATAAATAAGTATAGCATGGCCATGAACACATAAAATGAGTACATATCAATGGGGACAGTAGGGCAGGGATGGTTGGTGCACTTATGGATGCCCCCTTAAGAGACTTCTTAGGAAATGTGTGAGGTCCATGGTGGACAGTTTAAGGTTAAAGATATGGGGGTTTGAGGAACTAGCAACAGAATCAAGTACAGTATTCCATGCATTGACCACTCTATTGCTGAAGTCTGCAATTGAGTTTGGAGCGGTTTACATTGAGTTTGTATCTATTGTTTGCTCATGTATTATTGAGGTTGAAGTTGAAGTAGTCATTTACAGGATGGACATTATAACAGATAATTTTGTGTACTACACTTAGGTCGGAACGTAGTTGGCGTATACCAAGAGAAGCACATAGTTCCACATTTGAATGACTGGAATGAATTTGAATGAACATGGAAAGCTAAGTCTTCTCAATTCTTAATCTAGAAGACTTTCTCACTGTCACTGAACATGTATAATTGTTCTGGAAGCAACAAAACACATTACCCAACATCTTTCACACTTATTAGCCTACAGTTTATTGATCTGCCTTGCTTACTATTCAGTCCCTTGGATATTGTCTTCCTTCATCTGATGAATATCATCAGGAAAGTGCTGCTATAATGCATCCAAAGGAACTTACTGGGCTCTTGATCAATAGAATCAGTTTGGGGGGAAAAATTATGTAGCACCATATTACATGGTTAAGACATTGCATTTTGGGCTTGGAATATGTTAAAAATGTCACGAGAACTTGATTTAAAAGATCACAGCCAGAGTTCATATTAGCAATATTTTTCATTAGCATTTAACACACTTGGCTGGAGAAAGTGCTATTATCTAGAATACTTAAATATTAGGAAAGCAATGAATGTGCTGAATGACCCTTTGATGCTTCTGTTGCCAAGTAAGTGGGAGAAAATCTTGATATCATGCCAAAACACATTACTTTCAATGGAACAGCTAAAACGACACTGAACTCTACCTCATTTCCATCATGTTCTAAATCAGTGTCTGGTAATGGACTGGATGAAAGCTTACGGTTTGAAGTTTATCTAGAAAAGACAGATGGTGTGCAGCAGCTGAAAAGCAGGCATATTTCTCTTTCTGAAGTTTAAGGTCTGTCATTCGCAGGAGTGGGTTGTTGCCGGCGTTGCTGCTGGCTTCCTGTGAACGCGCATGCGCAGAACATGAAAAAATAGTAAAAAACAAGCCAGCCATGGCAGCGATGACTGGGGAATCAGTTCAGGGGCATGGCCAGCCTGCCATCCCTACCAGTTGGACAACCCAGTCCCAATTTCCACTACTGGTTCACCCAAACCGGTGTGAACCTGTAACAACCCACCTCTGGTCATTTTATGTTCTCTTAAAAGAATTTGATTTCAGCAATAATAAAATAAGTAAAAATAGAATAGAATAGAATAGAATAGAATAGAATAGAATAGAATAGAATAGAATAGAATTCTTTATTGGCCAAGTGTGGTTGGACACACAGGGAATTTGTCTTTGGTGCATATGCTCTCAGTGTACATAAAGAAAAATAAAATAGAATACATTCATCAAGAATCATAAGAGACAACACTTAGTGATAGTCACAGATTACTAATAAGCAATCAAATTATACTAGGAAACAAATAAAACAATATAAATTTTAAAGATACAAGCAACATGATTAGAGTCAGTGGAAAGAGATAGGTACTCGGAAAGAGATAGGTACTAGGAAGGAAGATAAGAATAATAGTAATACAATTTTAGTAGATTATTTGACAGTGTTGTGGGGATTAGTTGTTTAGTGGAGTGATGGCATTCGGGGAAAAACTGTCCTTGTGTCTAATTGTTCTGGTGTACAGTGTCCTATAGCATCGTTTTGAGAGTAGGAGTTGAAACAATTTATGTCCAGGATGTGAGGAGTCTGTAGATATTTTCACAGCCCTCTTTTTGACTCGTGCAGTGTACAGGTCCTCAAGGAAGGCAGTTTGGTATCAATTGGTTTTTTTTTCTGCAGTTCTGATTATCCTCTGAAGTCTGTGTCTGTCTTGTTGGGTTGCAGAGCCAAACCAGACAGTTATAGAGGTGCGAATGACAGACTCAATAATTCCTCTGTAGAACAGAATCAGCAGCTCTTTGGGCAGTTTGAACTTTCTGAGTTGGCGCAGAAAGAACACGAGCTGGGTTTCACAGCAATTTTGTGCTCATTCCTGGAGATATTAGATCTGTCTATACCAATGCTTCTCAGACTTAGCAGCTTAAAGATGAGTGGATGTCAACTCCCAGAATTCCCCAGTCAGCTATGCTGTCTGGGGAATTCTGGGAGTTGATATCCACCCATATTCAAACTGCCAAGTTTGAGAAACACGGGTCTATACTATCTCCTAATTTGACCACCGTGCTATTTTCCTTGTAGATCTGTCTGGGGAAGAAGAAATTTCAGTTTCTGCATGTTGTCATACAACCATTTGGTTAAAACAAAATCACTAGATAACCATTTTTTACATAATATTTCTGGTTAGCACAGCATTTTATACCATAGTTGAGAGATCAGATGATTCTTACAAATCTGTCTAGACTTCAAAATATTCAGGAAAGATCCTTTTAAAAAAAAAAACCAAAAATACCGTCTGGGGAACAGATTATTTTCATCTCTTTTACCCTACTTTAATATTATATCTGCTTTTACACAAGAGAGTCAAAATGCGTGTTCCTGTTCATTTTCCTAGACTTTAAACAGCTTTTGATCAAGTCTGGCTTCCTATTAGATTAAAAACTTGGATTGAATGTTGATTACATGGTGGCCTTGACAATGTTCTGGGAATTATCATTTGATGTAAAATGTGGATTCTATGAGATTGACAGAAATAGCTGCCAGGAATAATGCAACAGTGCTCATTAAAGAACTGTACCAGTTGCTTGATTATTTCCAGGTCAAACTGAAAATGCTGGCATAGCATTTTGAAGGAATCCCTAAGCTGCTCTGCTCTTAGACGTGATAGGGAAATCTATATCATTCACTTCCCAATATGTGATACAATTTGATTGATTTGATTGATTTGATTTTATTATATTTATATGCTGCCCTTTTCCCCTGAAGGGGACTCAGGGTGGCTCACAATTCAAATCAGGGAAGGGGGGTACAGATAAAAAATAAAAGACAAAACATAACCATACATAATTTAAAAACACACAACAGTCATACCATTCTAGACGGGGGCAACAGCTCTTTAGCCCCAGGCCTGTCGGAACAGCCAGGTTTTGAGGGCTTTGCGGAAGGCCTGGAGGATGGTGAGGGTTCGAATCTCCACGGGGAGTTCGTTCCAGAGGGTTGGAGCAGCCACAGAGAAGGCTCTCCTCCGGGTAGTCGCCAGTCGGCACTGGCCGGCGGATGGAATTCGGAGGAGGCCTAATCTGTGGGATCTAATTGGTCTAGTGGAGGTGATTGGCAGCAGGCGGTCTCTCAAGTACCCAGGTCCAATACCATGAAGGGCTTTGAAGCTTTCATGAGGAAGAATTAAACTGTTGTGGCCTGTCAGCCACCAGCCCCTCCAGCAGCCAAATCAGAGGAGGAGGAGAAAGCATGGGAGTCAGGGTCAGCATCAGGGCAACCTGGGAGCTCCGAGGGGGAAGAAGGAATGGAGCTGGCAGAGAGAGGGAGGCGGAGCTGGGGCCATCCATCAGCCCTCAGATGGAGAGTCAACAGCCCCCAGGTCTGGAGGTGGTTGATGATGAAGGAGAGGAGGAACAGCTGGGTCCAGTGCAGAGGTGTGTTCCTACCAGTTGGGATTGGTTCAACCGAATAAGTAGTAACTTGGCTTGCCATGTCCCCGAACCGGTTCTATCGGTGGTGCCACCATCTTGTTTTTTGCTTCTGCGCATGCGTTTTTTTACTATTGCACATGTGCATGTAGTGCGTATTAAGCACACACACCCCTCACACTTTGGAAATGTTATTGGGAATTAAATGGGGACAAGTACCTGAATGAACTGGAAAGCCTGATCTTTTAGTTGTAAATCCCTTGGCAATTCCTTTCAATTCAGTGCTATTTTTATGGTCCTATTGGACATTTTTGGCAGCATTGTTAATGAAGCAGACATTATCCCTGATTAATGTAGTGTGAACTACTCCTGAATTACTATAAATAATAGAATGATTAATTGCTATATCTTGAATTTTGTCATTCTTTAAATGTTTTATAGCGGGCCTGGACTGCTTGTGTATGATAGCCCAAATTATCTTCATCAGATGATAAGAACTTTTCCTTTCAAAAGGCTAATTTTCCTTGGGAAAAATCATAGGCAGAGTTCACTTGAAAACATTTTCAACCTGATTTGGAGGACATTAACAACTGAACCCTTTGGAAACTAGGACAAGTTATCTATAAATTGTTCCAACGCACATTGAAAGGCAAAAATGACAGTAAGTTAGAAACTTTATCTGAATAATAATAATTTCTCCAGCATCTTTCTTTTCTTTTTTACTTTTCTCATACAAAGATTAATATCAAAAGCTGCATAAAGAAAGGGAGGCCACACATTGCTTCTGGTCACAAAATTTTGATTCAGTCATTTGAGAATATTTTAGTGCAGAGTTGTAGCAAGGAGATGAGATCAGAGACGCCATTACCAGAAGGTTACGTTTCATCCTGAAATCAAGAGTGCAAAGATCTCTAACATACATGGACTTCTGGATAAGTCTTCTTGAACCATTACTGTTGCTTTTCCAGTTAGCAATAGCACTTAGATGTGCCATCACAGTGCTTTACAGCCCCCTCAAAGCAATTTACAGAATCATCATATTGCCCCCAGCAATCTGGATCCTCGTTTTACCAAACTCAAAAGAATAGATGGCTGAGTCAACCTTGAGCTGGTGAGAATTGAACTGCTGGCAGTTGGCAGAATTAGCCTGCAATGTTGCATTCTAACCACTGCACTACCAGTTACTGGTTTCTCCCGGTTCTTCTTGGGAGTAGTGCATTTTTCTTTACTATGCTTCCAGTGTGGGCTAGAAAATCTAGAAAGAAAAGGGAAACTTTCTCAGTTCTATTTTAAGACATGCCAAGGTGGCGCAGTGGTTAAAAGCAGCACTGCAGGCTACTACTAGATCAGCAGGTCAGCGGTTCAAATCTCACCGGCTCAGGGTTGACTCAGCCTTCCATCCTTCCGAGGTGGGTAAAATGAGGACCCAGATTGTTGGGGGCAATATGCTGACTCTCTGTAAACCGCTTAGAGAGGCCTGAAAGGCCTATGAAGCGGTATATAAGTCTACTGCTATTGCTATTGCTATTGCTATTGCTATGCTCAAATGGCACTTTCTAAAAGTGTGGGATGCTGACAAGGTGCTAATGACTTATGTACTACTTACTTCTTGAAGCTAGTCTCATGCGTTCATAGCAGGGCAACTACAATGAAATGTTTTATTAGTGTCAGCTTCAATATAGAAAACGGGGATATTTATAGCTATACAGTTGGACATTAGTGTCATTCTCAGGATCAAATATCCTGTTTATTATATTTATAAGGATCTCTTTTTTTGACAAATTCTAGTGTGGTTAAGTAACTGGCTCAAATTTCACATAGTGAAATACACCACAGAGTGAGGATTTGAGTATGGTTTTTCTAGTTCTAGATACTGGGTCATATGCTCCGACGGCTACATTTTATCATGTGAAATGAGTTTGGTTGTGTTCTGAAAATCTGCTACAACTCTTCAAGTAAGGCTTGCATCGTTTTGATATATTGCAAGATGGGCTTCTTCAGCTATTAGAAAATCCACCTGCAAGAGTTCTAAGTGATGCTAAGAACCATGATTGTATTATGCCAATCCTTTTCCATCTGGTGTTTGAGTCAGTGATGGCATTCAGCCGGTTCAGACTGGTTCACCTGAACCAGTAGCGGAAATCACAAGTGGGCCGACTCACCTGCCCCAGCTCTCTGCTTTCCTATTTAGGCATATTTTTGAGGCCGGGCGCATGTGCAGAAGCGAGCATGCGTGGGGTAAGCCGGTGGTACAAAATGTGAAACCCACCACTGATTTGAGCCAATGGCCGGGGTGGAGGATACAATTTAAAGTGCTGGTTTAGATTTCTAAAGCTTTACAGACCTTGGGATCGTGGAACATTATGGAATGCTGCCTTAAGATAATCTACTTACATCCTTCTCAGAGTATAGTAATTTTCGAAAGAGATCTTTATCTCAAGAATGTTGCCTCTATCTAGAACAGCGTTCTCCCCATGAGCATTCATATAAAGTACTCTTTAGCACTAGAGTCCTTTTTATGAACTCAAACCTGTTATTTATTTTAGTATACTTAATATTTAGGTTTTACTGTTGAAGTCTTGAAGCTGTTAAGAATAGTTTTATATGTTATTTGGATGGTTGTTTCAGTTTTCTATGCATATTTGTTTTACCATGTGCTACTCCTTTTTTGTGCAGTGTTGATACTGTTCTGTGGTTGATTTTGTTCTATTTTTGCTGTAGTTGACGCTGAACATTTAAAGAAATCTATTTATGGTGTTTTAAAAAATATTAAAAGGTTAATGTGTATTTGAACGATTATATAGCAGAATAAATATAAAGAGCTTGGTGGCAAGCATTCAGTAGCAATACAACATTCTAATCTGAATTTTCTTATTCTGGTGCTTTCCAGAAATCTTAAATAAAACTCTTATGATTTCTTATTAACACAGCAAATCAAATGTTCCAGGGAATAACATCTTTTCACAGAACTGGCAATTACATTAGTTTTTGTAATAGTATTTGTGCATATATATGTACATGTGTGTGTTTATTGATCTGCTTGCATTTATTACTTCAGCAATCTCTGGCTTACGTGAGATTTCTTATGTTCTTTTTTTTTTAAAGTATTTTTTAATTTTAATTGAACAAAAACACAAAAAAAGAATAATCCTTCATTACATCTTGTAGAAAGCGTGCCAATTAGTTACAGATAACTTTTGTGCATTTCTTCCATGGTCATTATTTATAGTTCATATTAGATTACACACTTTAAATCAAAAATCTTTGTATATCTTAATATCAGTGTACCACAATTCTCATTTGACTACAATTATACTAACATGCTTTTACCTCAAATCATTCATACTTAAAGACACAATCACATAATGGCATTCCTCCAATAACATTACACCTTTATGACAACCTTTAAGTAAAAGTCAATTAATAAAATTTCTAAACCTTTTCTTATTTTCTTATGAAAACTTTTGAAATAATTTTCTCCCAAAGTTGAGGTGGGCCCCCAATCTCCTGGCCTTTTAGAAGCTTGAAAATATGACTCTGCTAACTCACAGAGGAAAATGCAACCTTGGGTTGATTGGCTAGTACGTTGAAGGACCTCCTCCCATCTTTTAAACTTTATTCTATCGTTTTTAAAACGATGTCTTTTCACCAAGATGTAATATTTTTATATGGTTTTTATATTTTTAATTGTACACTGCCCAGAGTCACTCTGTGAGTGAAGTCTCTAAATTAGAAAGAAAAAAAAGAAACAAATAATAAAACTTTACTTGAGATTGTCATTGTCAGATAGATGGATTTGATTTAATGTAAAAGGTGGAGACTAGGTGGGATGTACCCAGAAATTCTGCTTGACGGGAGGACTAAAACCATAGAGTCAAGAGAAGCCAGTCTCAGGCCGTGAAGCCATTTTTTTACAGTGGGCCTCAAGCCTGCCGCATATTCAAACATATTCTACTGTGGGAAACTGGGAGTGGGGATTGTATGGAGCACGGGAGATATGTAGCCATAATAACATTCCTTCTTGGAGAGTCAAGGTCATTTTGTCCCAGCACCTGGACTGACGTGGATGGGAGGAATCTTCCTTTGTGACAGTGGCTGATTGGGCCATGTGATGGACATGTGGGAGCTGAGTCAGGTTGAACTTTCAACTAGTTGAGGAAAACCTGGAATCTTTCAGATTTGGGTTTTCCCAGATTTGCCAACATGGCTTTTCTAATAAATTGGAACTTTGAGGAAACTCTAGCCTCGGGCTTTTATTTTATGGAGGATGCTATTTGGAACCCTGACAGTCAGGATGTAAGAAGAATGGACAAAACAGGAAGAAACCGAAAACACTCTCCATGGCATACAATAGATTGCAATTGGAAAATGGATTATCAAGAATGTTCTGTGGTTTTGCTCGGTTTTATAAGAGAGGCCATGGTTGCTGACAAGTATAGAAATCAGAGGTCTTGAGTAACAAAGAAGAGACAAAATATTTCATTTATGGTTAAAGGCTATTTATTTTATACTGGAACTGGAAGTTTGAAAAAAATGTAGACAAGATTTGTAGCATAAACTCACACAAACACCTGGGTTTTTTGGGGTTGGGTTTTTTACATCTGTTTTACTTTGAAGCAACAGGGTTAGCAATGTAGCCAGGAATGTTAAAAGATTCCCCATGAAGCAGAGGTGGTGTTCTGCAGGTTCTGATCAGTTCGGCCGAACCAGTAGTGGAAATTGCGGGTGGCCCCGCCCACCCACCCTGGCACTACGGCATCCCATGTAGGCCCTTTTTAAAAGTGAAGCGCATGAACAGAAGGCAGAGCGCGCACTCACATTTGCAAACTGGTAGGTAAGGTAAGTGATTACCATCCCTGCCATGAAGTATATTTTCAAAGAGGACTGTTCAGAAGTGCCATCAAAATCAGTTCAAGGTTGCCAACCAGGCCTAAGGTCTAAGGTTCAAGAATGGATCTGGCAGATAAATTGCAGCTAAGTGTCCCTAATCAGAATGTTTACTGCTTGGCAAGAATCTGATAGATCTGTTTTGCTCTTCCTTGTATCAATCTGGTATGGGAACTGGGAGGCCTTAGGTTGTCCTTAAGACCTAGCTGACTTGGTGTTTTTTGTGATTGATCAGCCTCCTGTGATGTTTGGCTTTGACCTTCATGAGGCTGACATTCCGTAGGCTCATCTGGAGCAACAGGTTCAGATTCATAACCTGACTCCAGAACTTTGGCTATGATTGTGCATGACTCTTGAGTGATCTACATCATATTTCTCTTCACTATATGAATTCAATATTTGGGTGTAAAATAGTTTTCAATAAGCTTTCCCGATCTTCTCCTTCTTCAAAGGGAACAATTTCTCCCTTCGCCCATCCCCAAATTTATCATTCGGATTGCTAAACACAACTATGAGTGGTGTGGTGGCCTAGAGGTAGAGTTCTTGCCTCACAATCTGGAGGTTGTGAGTTTGATCCTAGGTAAAGGCAGATATTTCTCTGTCTGGGCACAGTGAAAATATATCTGCTGAATAAATCTCTGCATTGGCGACGGGAAGGGCATCTGGCCAGTAAAAACTTAGCTCCATTCAGTTGCCCACGCTCCACCTTGCAAAGGATTGTGGGATCATTAAAAGAAGATGATTGCTATCACAACTATGGAATTGAAGGGAACAATATGGGACTCATGTTGTCTTACGCTCAGTCCAAGGTTTTATAGTTTATTACAAAATTTAGATGGAAACAATTACATAGCTGGTTACTTGAATATTACAATGTTCTGACCCCCCCCCTCGTCCCACACCAACACACTCCGAGATAAGTTACGGCACTTAATTAACAGACAGGCCTTGGCAGCAAACCGGCACAGACAAGCTTGGGCAGCAATCCAGCGCAGATAAGCTGTGGCAGCAATCCAGCCTGCCAAGCTCATGATAATGTTTTCCAACATTAGTTCCTGCGTTGACTTCTGCAAAAGTGGCATGTGCACAAGCAGTCCTTTTATAGTCTGGAAAGGAGCCTAATGACCACCAGCTGAGTGCAATTACCTCCTGTAACTGTGCAACTGTCCCTGACGCCTATTAGCTCTTCAGTGCTGGGCATCCAGAAACAACTCACTGCTGACGTCAGGCTCACACTCCCTTGTCTCCTCCCCACTGGTCCAAGGCTCAGACACCTTCTGGTAGCCAACCAGCCTCTCTGTGCCCTGCTTGGAGTCGAAACCCTGTCCAGGGTCCTCCACATCCTCCAGAGCCAACTCATAGGGCCCCTCACTGTCGGAAACTGGTGGCAGCTCCAAGGGCTCCTGCTGGGCCACAACGTTACACCATTATCATCATCACTACCATTTTGAAGGCTGAGGTGTGGTCAGAATTAAATAATGAAGCTTTCTGTATGTTTTTCCTTTGTAAATCGTTTCATTTCAAAAGTATAGTATTGCGTTTTTCAGAAGTTTTCCATCAAGTGTGAGGGATGTTAATTTAGGAGTGAGGTTGCTTTTTATCAGTCAAAGTTGTATATTAATCCACAGTTCTACTTTTTTTAAAAAGAAAATTAATGGGTTTTAATGGAAACCTCAAGATGTCTGGAGGAAATTGAGTGTTAGTGAGCTTTTTCAGTGAGAATCATATTTCTTCTTGGAGGGACCATAGTTATATGTTTATAAATATCTGTGCTACCACAGTTGATAAGGGGAAAGCAAATTTCTTCAGCACTTGGGGACATAAAATAGATAAAAGTAATTTAGTTTTTCAGGTCTTTGAAGAAATAATTTAGCATCTGCAATATGTTTCCTTGAGCTGCAATCTGCATAGGGATGAAATCATTGTCAGTTGGAAACCCACAGAAGTTATATTTACTATTTTAGAGGGTTGTGAATCCCCTTCATGGATTACTGCCTTGTTGTGGCGAAGGGGCTTGCATAGCTCAGTGAAGCTATGAGCTATGCCATGCGGGGCCACCCAAGACGGACAGGTCATAGTAGAGGGTTCACCGACAAATGCGCACACAACAAAAGCGCGCCGACAAAACCGCGGTGAGAAAACAGCGAGGTCGAAATCGCGCCCACAACAGCACGGCGACAACAGCGCACTGACAAAAGTGTGCCATCAACAAACAACGTGAAAACAAGGTAATAACCCTAACCCCAACCCTAACCGTAACCGTAACCGTAACTGTAGCCCTAACCCTAACCCTAACCCTAGCCCTTATCTTAACCCTAATCGTGCTTTTGTCAGTGCACTGTTGTCGGCGCACTGTTGTGGGCACGATTTTGACCTCGCTGTTTTCTCACCGCGGTTTTGTCGGCACCCTTTTGTTGTGCACACATTTGTCGGGTCACGATAGTAGAGAGTTCCAACAAAACATGATCCACTGGAGAAGGAAATGGCAACCCACTCTAGTATCTTTGCCGTGGAAACCCCATGGACAATACCAAAAGGCAAAAAGATATGACGCTGGAAAATGAGCTCCTCAGGTTGGAAGGTGTCCAATATGCTACAGGGAAAGAGCAGAGGACTAGTACTAGTAGTGCCAGAAAAAGTAAAGTGACTGGGCTAAAGCCGAATGCTTTTCAGAGGAAGTGCAAGCACAATTCCTTTCTGCTGTTCTGCAAAACATCTATGCATATTGTTCAGGTTTCTGAATAAATCTGGAAAATGTGCTTTATTTTCTATATAATAATATTCCAGAATATATTATCAATAGAAGAGAATATATGTAGTTCAGAGACCTTGGTGCTTTCCGAGCTTGGTGGTTTGCTTGCAGTTAGGTTTCGTTATCAAACTAGGTAACATCTTCAGTGCTAGTGAGTTGGTGTTTGTTCCATATTTATAACAGTATCTTGTCCTATCAGTGCTGGTGAGGAAATGGCTGTTTCCTTGTTAATTCCTTGATTAGCTTGATCACTACAGTACAACCAACGGAAGCTATAAAAATTATAACACTGCCATACATCAAAAATATCTGAGAAACAACCAACAAGTTATTAGAACCATATTGTCTCACCATGGTACATAAACCAACTAAAATCCTCCAAAACATCTTAAGTAAACCAATAACACATTAATCACAGAAGAAGAAGAAAACAGCAATCATCTACAACTTACACTATAAAGACTTTAGCAGCCATGATGTAGAACAGACAGGCAGAAGTCTAGAAAAGCACATCAATAAACCCCATCTAGCAGTCAGAATACATGATAAAAGCTCTTTAATTTTATAACATATGGACAGACTCCATCATAGTTTCAACTGGAAATATCTGAACATTCTAAACAAAGCTACCTCCAAAAATGGTGATGGGATTCCTAGAAGCTTGGCATTCAGACAAACCAGACATAAATAGATACAGAGATAAACCATATTTATACATCATTCAAAAGAGACAATAAAAAAGCTAAGACAAAAATACATTTCCAACAGCCAGATAAGCAGAGATTAACACCAGATAAACAATCAAGCAGAAAACAATAACCTAATCAGGATACTACTAAGGAGACAAACAATCAGGCAGACAAACAATCATACAGAAAACCAATATCCTAATCAAGGAACTTCCAAGGAGAAAACCATATACCTCCCAAAGCTGGCAGAACAAGCTATTGTATATAAACAAGGAGCAAACCCTGTACTCACTAATACGGATGACGTTACCTACTCAAGTAATGAAATGTTGGCAACCAAACAACCAAGTTCATAGAGTCCTAAGGACTCCACATAAAAATAAATATCTACAGGAAGTCCACACTAAACAAAACCAAAAACGATGTATTTTATGTAAGTTACTTTGAATTGTGGATTTTCACATTAGATATAATGGTAGAATCTGAAATAATAATTCAAGAAGTTGATAATGCTAATGGGCAAGGCTCTGCCAAATAAGATGTCTTCTCTGTCACCATCAACAGCAGAGAAAGTATCTGTTAACATAAGTAGTTGAAGGGTTAATTGCGTAGTCATTTTAAAAAGTGTGATACAGTTATAGAGCAATTTCGTATCAGGCTTATTTCATAATTGTGTCTCCATGTAAATGACAGGTGCTCATTCTCAAATCTTTAGTTTAACCTTGTGTCAAGTACTGATGGCATATATGAATGAACTGTTGCGCATCAAAGATGACAGACAAGATCATGAGACTGCTACTTACCTATCCAGGTGCAATGTTGCTTCATTGAATCAAGCATTGAGCAACGAAGTGGTGGAAAAGAAAATTATGGATGTGCCTCTATGAAATTGTCTAAAAAAAAGAAAAAGCAGGTAACACCCTATGGAAATTAAAACAATACAGTCCATAGAAGTCCTTCATTATGTAAACTGATGAAGTACAACAACATTTTATCTCTAAGCTGCCTTGAATCACCATGGGCAAACAGGTGGCAATCTAAATTTCCTAAATTAAAAAAAATAAACAAATTGTTATTCTAAGCTTGGAAAGAGGATCCTGGAAACATTGCAATGTCAATTCCTGGATGAATAGCAAGTCACAAAACAAACAAGCGAATCAATAAAACAACATGAACCGATTCGTATGAACCACAATCTATAAACCCGACTGCTTGTCATCTCAGTTTTGCCAGTTGTTTTTAAAATAACTCCGCTGAATTTTCAAATAACTGCAATACAACAATTACATCGAAATAATATCTAGATTCCTTGCGGAATTAACTTGAGAGCAGAGATTAAACATAATCCCTCATTATCCAAGGTTTTTTCAAATCTAAGCCACTTTTTATTGTACTTTGCTGGAAGAAACGAATGTCAGGAAAAGGAAGTGTGCACCATTTCTAGAAATGGTGGCCATAGAGCAGCCTGTGTTCTCTAGCGAAGGATCATTTGGGGCAGGGGCAGAGGTGGGTTCCTACCAGTTTGCACCTATTCGGTAGAACCGGTTCGTCAAATCTACCGAACCGGTTAGAAGAGGTTCCACCAGTGGACCCGGAAAGCAGGCCACACCTACAGAAGTGGTTCCAAAAATTTTTGAAACCCACCACTGGTCCTTGGATATGATTATTCTACACTATCATGCTCATATTTATAAAACTCAGTGCCTCTGTGAAAGGTAAGGATGACTACTGCGTTTGTGGTGCAATCAGAACATTGCGTGTGTTGAAGTTGTTTTAACGCAAACCAAAGATGCCTTAAAAAAAAAAGTTTACATCATATTCTTATGCATGCCAGTGCTGTGTGTGAGGTAATTTAAGGTGGTTCTGACAAGTGTCGTCGGCATCTTCATATCCGGTCACATGGGCGGCAAGCCACTCCCATCCGGTCACATGGGTGGCAAGCCACTCCCACAAAGGAGGCCACACCCACAGAGTAGGTTCAAACAATTTTTGAAACCCACCACTGGGCAGGGGATGTTCTAGGGATTTAGAATCAGATTGTACATTTTTACTCTTCCGTTCATTCTGCTTTTTCCATGTGTCACACATTTTAGATTGAAAGCTATTAAACAAAGGCCTGGGGTGTTGTTGTTTTTTTCCTATTCTTTTTGGTTAGTTTTTTTCATTTTATGGAAGCTGTTCTGAGAACTCTGTAAGCAGAAGGTGAGAATAACAAATGCAGCAAGTAACTGAAAATCTGAGTCACTATACTATAAATAAATGCAATTCTGAATCAGCATTGCCAATTGTACTTTCGAAGCGAGGGAAGTCTAAAATATCCTTTAGCTTAATCACTGGTTTTAATTTCAATTTTGTTTTTAAACGTCAACACTTTTGTTTTGTTTTCCACTTTTTTGTCACTGTAAACCTCGTTGACAATGAAGATATTGAACTGATGGATCGTTTCGGCCTTTTGAGAATAACCATCAATGCTAAAGAAACAAGGGATCAAGAAATCTGTCACAGATTACCACTCGGCTAGAGTAGCCAGGAAGACCTTGGAAAAGATATTTTCAATGCCATGATATCTCTGTGCCTACAAGAAAAATAATACAAGTCATGATATTCTCTGTAAAATTTGGACTTTGGAGAAGCAGCATGAGAAAAAGACCGATGGATCTTAACTTTGATGTTAGAGAAGATGTTGTCCTCAGAATAACATAGATAGCTCAGAAAAGAGTCATGAAGGCCAATGGTGGGATTCACTTACCTTCCCTACGTTCCAATGTGAGCGTGTCACAGTGGTGGGTTGCAGGCGGTACACCCAGGTACAGGCGTACAGGTGCCTGCCAGAAGCACCAGGTACTGTTCCGGTATGATACTCCAGAGGGCCCACCCGGCCACTCTCCTTACCTGTATTTAAGCTCTTTGGCACTTATGCGTATGGTGCCTGTGCGATGCTCCAGCAAGCAGCTGAAGCATCGCTGAGGCATTGGAAACATCACAGGAGATAAGGATGCATGTGTGTGTGCACGTGTGGTGGACGGGCCCCATTGCACCGTACTGGTTGCAACGGGATCAAGAACCCACCACTGGCACGTGAGAGGTGGGTTCCTACTGATTTGGTCCGGTTCGGCCGAGTAAGTAGTAACTTGGCTTGTCACACCCCCGAACCGGTTCTATCACGGCACCGTTAGTGCTGCCATCTTGTTTTTTGCTTTTGTACATACGCAGAAGCATTTTTTTCTACTGCACATGCACGCATAGCATGCATCAAGTGTATGTGCACCCGAAGCGTATCCCTGAGCAAACCAGCAGTAGCAGAAGCCAGAACCCACCCCAGGAGTGCGTGCGTGTGTGCAGTGCTCATGCATTATGTCAGGGCACATGGGAGGAGCCTCTTACAGCCACCGCTTACCGGTTCGCCCAAACCGTAGAGAACTGGCTGAATACCACCTCTAATGAAGGCCTTGAAAAAGATATATTCAAGCAAATCAACTCAAGAGTTTTCACTTGAGGCACAAGTGACCAGAATCAAATTATATCCTAGTTTGGACATGTTATACGAAGACATGGCTCTTCAAAAAGGTCCTAATGCTTTAAAAGAATGGAAGGAAAGGTAGCAAGGTGGATAGATCCAATTACACAGGCAATGAATTTACCATTGGAAGACCTGAAAGGACGGGTTAGGGACAGACCATCATCACCATGATTTCATGGCACATAATCAATCGCAAAATCTAGTAAAACAAATGACGAGGAGGAAAATCTGAAGGATACAACTTATTCATGACAGAAGGTTAAACAAAAGGGCAGGAGGAAATAGTATAATGCTATTTGTGAAAGAGGTGGACTTACGTATTTACAGAGGCTCGAGAATTTGAGTGCAGCGTTCCAGCTGTGAACTTTGGGATAAGAACACCATGCTATAGAACAGGGATGGCTAACCTTTTTGCCATCGCGTGCCAAAAGTGGGGGCAGCACAGGGGGGTCAGGTGTGGATGTGCTGTAACCCATAATTCTATGCCCGTGACCCCTGCACAAGCCCCCGCCCACCCCCTGCTTTTGGCCCATGATGGTTTTTTGCCCAGGCTCCAGAGGCCAAAAATGAAGGCCGAAGTCAGCTGGCCAGCACGCGCTTGTATGCTAGAGCTGACAGGGCAACGCCTTGCATGTTAGGCTTCGCATGCCACCTGTGGCACGTGTGCCATAGGTTCGCCATCATGGCTATAGAATGATAGGTGTGTGTGTGTGTGTGTGTGTGTGTGTGTTCTGACCCAGCTCCCCAAACACAACAAACCCTCTGAAATCAATCAATGTTTCCTTTATTGTTTAGCCCCAGCAAAAAGTCTTTTCCTCACAGCAGGATAACAAATCTGTCCGGCAGGAAGATGAATAGTTGTCTGCTACACCTATTCATCTCTGCTTCATCAACCATCTCCATCCCTCTCCCTTTCCTCCTCTCTCTCCCTCTTCCCCTCTCTCCCTCTCCCTCTCTCTGTCTGCCTCTCTCTCTCTGCCAGCTCTATTCCCCCTCTCTCCCTCCCTCTCTCCCTCTCTCCCAGCTCTGTACCCTCTCTCTCTCCCTCCCTCTCCCTCCATCTCTCTCTCTCTCCCTCTTCCTCTCTCACCCCTCTCTCTCTGCCAGCTCTATTTCCTCCCCCTCTCTCCCCCTCTCTCTCGCTCTCCCTCCCTCCCCCTCCCTCCCCCCTCTCTCTGCCAGCTCTATTCCCTCTTCTTCCTTGGAGCTCTCAGGTTGCCTTGATGCTGACCCTGACTCCCACGCCTCCTTCTCATCTGATTTGACTGTTGGAAGGACCTGGCAGCCAACAGGCCACAACAATGTGTGTTTGTGTGTGTAGGTTGCTATAGATACTGGAAATACAAATCCTACACCACTACAAAGAGGAGAAAAAGTGGGCAGTCATGTGTCCTTTTTACTGATTTAATAAAGCATTTTAGAGTTAGGAGTATGCCTAATGACAGTGATTTAATGGCACCTAAACAATCTGTCAAAACATTCTTGGGTTTTGTAATAGACAGACTGGTGGAGTATGGAGAAATAAATACATAAATAAATTTGAAAGCCAGTACAGGAGATTCATACTGTCCCCTCTGTATGAACAAACCTCTAATGCAGGGGGTCTCCAAAGTTGGCCACCTTAAGACTTGTGGACTTCAACTCCCAGAATTCCCTATGCTGGCTGGGGAATTCTGGGAGTTGAAGTCCACAAGTCTTAAAGTAATTAACTTTGGAGACCCCTGCTCTAATGAAACAAAATGTGGGCAGGACTCATTAACAATAATGGGATACAATGTTCAGTTTCTACTTCATATCTTTAAAAATAAAAGAAAATATCATTTGGACTCATATCCATATATTTGACTGCACATCCTTGATTAGTGTGCATAGAGGTTTAAATAGAGACTTACAATTAAACTTTGTGGCCTTCGGTAATTGATTTATAATAACCATTATTTCTCATGATTATTTATATCTTTTCTAATATGCATTTATAAATTTTATTAAACCGTCCGCATATAGGATGAAACTTAAAAATTAATGAATCATTAAGGTCTGGGATTATATTTACCACTTCTGTTTTGCATTTTTAAACAGGCACTTACGATTGCTTGATATAGCTCTGTTTTAGGTTAATTGCAATTTTCAGAGAAAAAGTTGAAATTTTAGTTGGAAGAAGAGGGACTTCTGATGAAAAATACTGTGTTAAGTTAGAAACTAATTGAGATTGGAGGAGGAGAGGGCAAAATGAATATTTTAATTCTAATTTTTAATGTTTTAAAGTTCCACATTTTAAAGTTTAATGTTTTGTACATGTTTTCCTGGTGAAAGCCAGGAAGGATTGTCAGTATTTTTATTTTTAAAATTTATTGAATGCTATGATTGTGAAAATCCATTTTGAATATATGAAATGAATATAAAAATTATACACCAGTGTTTAGCGAGTGATACGAAACAACAATGGACACACAGCCAGCACCAATCAGCACCAATCAGAACCAATCTACCAATCATGATACAACCACACAACCAATCATTCCACTTACTGAAACAAAGCCAACATTCCACACACCCACCAAGATTTATAGAAAGATGGCAGCTCCAACACGCTTTAAGCCCAAAACCCAGCCTGAAGATGGTGAGTGAGACCTCACCGAAACTTTGCCAAAACAATCTCAATCTTACATAGGAAAAGACCCGAATGCAACAAGACCAGCATACCTACACCTGTGAAAATCTACGAAAACATATATATGCAAACATATTCTGCAATCTACAGAATAACAAAATAGTAGAGTTGGAAGGGACCTTGGTGGTCTTCTAGTCCAACCCCCTGCTAAGACCCTACACCAGGGGTGTCAAACTCAAGGCCTGGGGGCCAGCCACCTCAGGCCCATTGAGTGCTTAGATCTGACCCACAGGACCGCTCTAGAAACAGCAAAGAACCAGCCCATGGTATCTCTACCATTGAAAATGGAGCTTGGGAGGGCCGTGGATGGAGGGTTGCAGGAGGCCGTCGCAGCCTAAAACGGAGATCGGGAAGACTGCAGGTCACCACAGGCATCCCAACATGTGGCACACCCTAGCCATAACCACCCAGCCCCCCGAGGTCAAACACAACCCTGATGCAGCCCTCAATGAAATCAAGTTTGACAGCCCTGCCCTACACTATTTCAGACAAAAACCTCATAGGTTGCCGATGGCTTCAAGGTGAAATTCGAGGCGCTACCTGACACATAGGAAGCCCCTCATGGCATGTGGTCCAGTTATTTGACTGACACACTGTCCCCAAATGATTTCTGTGCATCCAATAGAATCAGGCAGAACTTTCCCTCCAATTAAAAACTGCCATCTATTGAGATCTTGGGAGCATTCCTTTTTCTATTATGGAACTTGCTCTCTGGAACAGTATTGCCACAAGATTTTCATGGTGCCCACCAGTGGTGGGTTACCGGATCCCGTTGCATCCCTTATGGTGCAACAGGGCCCGGCGTCCACCACATAAACGCATGCAGTGCACGCGCATGTGTCCTTACCTCCTGCGACGCTCTGCGATACCTCCGCAATGCTCCAGCTGCTTGACGGAGCTCGGAAAGGCACTGTTTGCTCCATGCGCATGCACGGAAGCACCAAAGAGCTTAAATACTGGTAAGGAGCTTGGGTGGGTGAGCCCTCCGGAGCACTGTACTAGAACGATACCCGGTGCTCCCGGCAGGCATCGGTATGCCCGTACCGGGGTGTACAGGTCGTAACCCACCACTGGTGCCCCCCCTGAAAACGTTCTGTACATTTTTGTAAACATAATTTTGCTTCCAGATCTGTGGTTGAGCCTCTGGCAATTTTCTTTTGCAATGCCACGGGTGAATTTTTCCAGGCATGCTTACTTACTAACTGACGCAAGTACTTACTGACTTATTTATTAGATTCCCATGGCCAACCATACCAAATATATTCTCTGGGCAGCTAACTATACTAAAAATAGTAAAAAAAAAAAAACATTTCCCCCTCTTTCGCTCAATTGTGTATGATTCTCAAAGAGTCTCTGAGCAAGTCCTTGCATTTTTCTTGGGAATACTTTTTAAGAAGTAGTTTGCCATTCGTTCCTTCCTTGGGCTGAAAGGAACACATATTTAATTATTTATTTATTAGGTTGATGATGGCCATCTATCTCAAATGTGTACTCTGAACAGCTGGTAATATTAAAAACAGTAAAAAAATTCATATAACCTCACCTCCCAATACAAAACACGCAGCAACAAAAAGACATTACCAAAATATCAATCAACACAACAAGAAAATAAGCTCCATTACCCACCCTCAATTGTTTCCTATTCTCCCAATCTTTTTAATGATGTAAGCCATCCAGAGTCATTTAAGAAATGGTTGGCCTTTCAAATCTAATCAAATAACTAAAATAAAATATAGGATAGAAGCCAAAGATAGATTTTCTAGGACTGGGATGGGTCTACCGAGCCGAGGTGGCACAGTGGTTAAATGCAGCACTGCAGGCTACTTCAGCTGACTGCAGTTCTGCAGTTCGGCTGTTCAAATCTCATCGGCTCAGGGTTGACTCAGCCTTCCATCCTTCCGAGGTGTGTAAAATGAGGACCCGGATTGTTGGGGGCAATATGCTGACTCTGTAAACCGCTTAGAGAGGGCTGAAAGCCCTATGAAGCGGTATATAAGTCGAACTGCTATTGCTATTGTTATTGCTATTGCTATAAGCTTAAAATTGTGTAGACAATGGAGTTTTTTGAGGGGAGGAGGGATATTATATGGGAGTCAAGGCTGGATTTTGAAAAAGCAGGATAAAAAGTTGACACTTTCAAATGTTGATGTGTCTTCTGAGAATAGAATGGATAGCCAAGAAAACAAATAAATGGATTCTCAAATAAATCAACTCCATGCTGTCATTCTAGGCACAAATGACAAGGATTAATTGCAGTGGTGATGGGGATACCTTTAGAAGAATGAAGAACCAGCTGGGGACAGATTTTTCTGGAGAAAATGTATTTTATATAGTCACAAAGAGTTAACACTGACTTAATGGTATGTAATTAGTCAATACATTTATACAGTATGTATCATCCTATTCTGTTTCAGATTGAGCAGCACTAGGCAAGGGCAGACAAAGAATAAGTAGTAAAAAAAAAGACTAATTAAAAGCAAAAGATAAGAAAACAAAAGAAAAGGAAATCCAATTAATTGGGTTACATCTATACGGTAAATGTCCATACCTTTCTATCTTTCCAAATTGTCCTTGTGGCTAACCCTAACCCATGAATTGATTTATAATTTTATTTTGCTCTTTAAGCTTCTTTTCTTTCTCCTTGTGAGATTCTCATCAACAGCACCAGCCACTTTCTCATTCTTATCCTTTTTAATCTATTTATTCTTCACACATGTATTTGTTCTGCAATTCAGCTCCAGTGGTTTTCTGTATATCAGCGGTCTCCAAACTTGGCAACTTTAACACCTGTGGACTTCAACTCCCAGAGTTCCTCAGCCAGCTTTGCTGGTTGAGGAACTCTGGGAGTTGAAGTCCACAAGTCTTAAAGTTGCCAAGGTTGGAGACCACTGCTGTATATGAACAGACCATTCAATATACTTCTTTTATATTGATCACTAGTATTTCTATAGAATATTCATTTCCATCACTCACTCACTCACTCACTCATTCCCATATTCATTCATTCACATATCCATCCATCCATCCATCCATCCATCCATCCATTCATTCAGTCATTCATTCATATATCCATTCATTCATTCATTTTTCTTATTTATCTTATTTACATCTGTCACAGTAGAAATTGACTCCTGACAATTTATCCAGTACAGAACAACACTAAAATGTGTCTCAAATCCAAAAAGAACTAAACAAAATCTCATCAACAACAAACTGCCACTCATTAATCAATACATTAAATTGATGGTCAAATTTATGCTTTACGGAGCAACTATGTTTTCAACATCTTTCTGAATGCAATCGAGTTGTTTGACCATATCTACTTCTTGTTTTGCTACATGCTTTTTAAGTACCCAATTCCCGCAGTGCAGTCAACTTAATTTTATTTTTTTCCTGACACATCCATCTCTTGCTTCTGTAACATGAATTGTATCACATTTCTTGAGGTTATTTCAGACAGGAATCAAATCTAATTGGAGACGGCAAAAGTTTGAATACTGAATCTTTTGCTTTGCCAAGCAAGTTCTCCATTTTAAGGATATGGGATCCGCTTTTTCCAAACTAAGCACCAGGAACCTCATCCGTAGCAAGGATTCAATAGAACTTTTGATTTGAAAACAAGAATTTACTTTCCTTTGCAAAGAATGGATCTAAGGTAAAGATAAAGGTTCCACTCTCACATATGTGCTAGTTGTTCCCGACTCTAGGAGACGGTGCTCATCTCTGTTTCAAAGCCAAAGAACCAGCACTTTCCAAAGACATTTCTGTGGTCATGTGGCCGGCATGACTAAATGCCAAAGATGCATGGAATGCTGTTACCTTCCCAACAAAGGTGGTTCCTATTTTTCTACTTGCATTTTTACATGCTTTCAAATTGCTAGGTTGACAGATGCTGGGACAAGTAATGGGAGCTCACTCCATTACTCAGCGATAGGGAGTCGAACCGCCAAACTGCCAACCTTTCTGACCGACAAGCTCAGCGTCTTAGCCACTGAGCCACCGCATCTCTTTAGAGTGGGTCTAGAAATATGAAATATAAATAAATATAAATAAGTTGGGGCTATGAATCCAGATTCTCTTCATAGTTCATAGCAAACTTTTTAATCTACTGGCTGATGAGAAATTGCTGATTCTGTTGTCTGTTCTGACAAGAGGAATAGCCATCTGAAGAATATTTAGGAAGCATCGTTCAAATACTATAGCATCCACGGGTGAAATGCTGTTAAAAGCCATTGTATGGCTGTAGTCTCTTACCCAGACACTCTATTGTTAGGACAGGCATATAATAATTATAGGGACCTTGTGCAATGAAGCATCCTTGAGGAGGCCAGAATTGTTATATTTCCATGAATCCATTAAACATTTTGTCAGAAGAGAGTAAAAATGCTTTGAATTAGAGAAACAAGGCAATGCCTTAACCCTAATCAAGTTGACAGAACTGGCTACTGCTTGGTTTTCTTTTATAATAAGGATTTCAGAGAAATCGCTTTTCTCTACTTTTTTTTATACTGAGAAAGAGAAAGAATGGAAAAGGAGGCAGAAGGCGCCATCCTTTCACTCTGAAGCTATTTCTAATTTTAAAAATGACTTTCTATCCTGAAAGCTGAATTACCAGGGATAGCAGGGAGATTATTGCAATTTAATGCAGGAAACTGATCATCCATCAACTTTAAATTATACCTTGAGCCAAAATTATATTTTATATAGGAATGAATTTTGGCGCTTCCGCTGATAACTGAACTCCTAAGTTCTTGTGCACACAAGAATATAGGGAGGTGTCCGGAATTTAATTTCCATAATGAAAAAGAACCTAAATGGGTATTGGCAGAGTGTGGAGAAGAGAATTTCATCTCAAATTTCTGGCATTCTTCTTTTGGATATACAGAAAGAGAGAAGTAAGGATGGATTGAAATGTTTTGTTTAAAGAGTTTATATGACCTCTTATTTCGTAGCAATGACTCTGCATACACAAGATTTAACACCAACAATTAAAACAACAATTTGAGTAACAGAGGTCTGAGATCATAATGAACTATTCCAATTTCCAATAGAAACTTCAGTAAAGGCAATCAACCAACAGACTTTGCTTAATCTCCTAACCCAGTGATGGCTAACCTTTTTAGAAAGGTGTGCCAAAATTGTCTGTGCACACACTATCACATGTGCATGCATGCTCACACACCCACATATGCATGAGTGACCCCCCCACCTGCACCTGAATGAGCACCCCCCACCTGTGCATGCACAAGCAACCCCCCATGTACACATGCATGAGCGATCCCCCACCATGCATGCATGAGTGACCCCTGCACGTGGGGGGGGATTTTTGCCCTCCCCAGGATCTGGAGCTGGGGGGGGGCAGGGGAGGCCAATTTCACCCTCCCTAGGCTTCAAGAAAGCCTCTGGAGCCTGAGGAGGGGAAAAACAAGCCCAACGGGCCAACTAGAAGTTCAGGAAGTTTTGGGGAAACCCAAATCTGAAAGCTTCCAGGTTTTCCCACCCAGTTGAAAGTTCAAGACCCTGCCCCAACACCCACAAGTCTATCACATGGTCCAATCCTTCGTTGCCACGAAGACAGATTCCTCTCATCCACATCTGTTCAGGTGCAGGGACAAAAGCGACCTTGCCTTTCTGAGAAAGAATGTTATTATGGCTACACATCATCCAACTCCATATTATCCCTCCCTCACATTTTCCCACAGTAGAAAGTGTGGCAGGCCTGAAATCCAAAAAGGAAAAGATGACTTCCAGGTCTGACACCTAGACCTTCAGGGATACTATTACATAGGGCAGAAACTGGAACAGAGAAGGCATGACCTAAGAACTCAGTAATATGACAAGTGAGCGGGAATCTAGATTTCAGCAATGCTTGTTACCTTATTTTTTTTTAATCAGGAAGCTAGAAAAACTGACACAGGAAACCAACTTGGCAATTAAATAAAAGATGTTACCTTTTTGAGAATTAGCTTTGCAGATGTTGATCTAGAATACTTCATCAACAACTTGCCATTGACTCCACTATGACTGTACATAGGAATAATCTACTTGTATTAAATTTATTCAATGGTCTACTCCTCCTTTTGGATTTTTGCAATGTATCTAAAATAAAATATTCCACAAAGATGTCCAGTATCAAAGAGATAACACATTTGAATATTGCTGGGCTATATTGCCTTCAGATCCACAGTTGATAGTCTTACCAGTTACATTTCATTTCATCAGATTTTACTATGATTTCTGTATCACATGAAATGAGATTTGCAAGCCGTTTGTTTAGCAATAGCAATAGCAATAGCAGTTAGACTTATATACCGCTTCATTGGGCTTTCAGCCCTCTCTAAGCGGTTTACAGAGTCAGCATATTGCCCCCAACAACAATCTGGGTCCTCATTTTACCCACCTCGGAAGGATGGAAGGCTGAGTCAACCCTGAGCCGGTGAGATTTGAACCGCTGAACTGCAGAACTGCAGTCAGCTGAAGTAGCCTGCAGTGCTGCATTTAACCACTGCGCCACCTCGGCAGGTCTTTCTTTGCTGCTGTTATACATTCTGTCTAAAAATGTTCTTGTTTGCATTTTTGCTATGAAACGCATTCAAACAAAAAAACTTATTTGGCAGCAAAGGTTTAATTAATTCTAACTTGAAAGAACAATGTGGATCTAGAAATATATGCAGGGCTGTTAATCCCCAAAAGAGCAAAATCAATAATTTGGATGGTTGTTGCTAAATTTTTCTTCCCTTGTTGCTTTGGCGTCCTTAATAAAAAGGATTTTAGATGATTGAAGGCCCCTTTGGATTCACATGGTCGGGTGCAAAGGGATATCTGTAAAAAAACATTGTTCTCACCCCTTTCAGCTCACAAAATTCACTGCTGGATGAAAGCAGTGGAAAGAAAACAAAATCTTAGACAAACTTTCATGGATGGAATGTGGAATTATGGTTCCACCACAAAACCGCGGACGACAAAATCGCGGTCGACGAAAGCGCATATGTGACGTCATCACAGTGCGACGAAAAAGATCGGAAAATGTAAAAATAAAGCGAAAACCTTACCCTAACCCCCCCAAACCTAACCCTAAACCTAACCCTAACCCTTAACCTAACCCTAACCCTTAACCTAACCCTTACCTTTATGTGAATTGGCTTGCTGTAATTTAATTTTTATTTCAATTTTTCGATCTTTTTCGTTGCGTTGTGATGACGTCACATATGCGATTTCGTCGACTGCGCTTTTGTGGAACGCGGTTTTGACGGGTCACGGGAATTATTGCATTTACTTATGAAGAGGTGGACTTCAATGTAGTCGACAGAATGTAGACCATTTGGGATCCTGGTTGATCTGAATCTGAGAAAGACCCGGATGGCACCATTGATAATCTTAGGGATCAGGCTGAAATATATGAGAGAGATTGTGTTTCCAAACATCCTGGATTCAAGTCTATTTAGAACCTTAGAGATGAATCCCAGCATCACATTGTTCAATTGGAAATAAAACTCAGTCATTGTGGTTGTATCATATAGTAGTGAATAGGCATGAATACAGGGAGGATATGTCTAATAACATAGCAGTCTAGCCATTTTGTATTAGCTGAAGCCTATTGGGCAGAGGTGTCAACCTCAAGGATAGTCAGATTCTGGCCCGCGGGGCTGTCCTGGTCTACTCAATGCAAAGAAGAAAGAGCTGGCCAATTTAGCTTCATCCCAGTCTACCCAATGCAAAGAGCAAAAATCAGGCCAACGTAGCTTCAGCCCGGTCTACCCATTGCGAAGAACAAACATGCAAATAGTTTGGGTAGGAGCGTCAAGTTGGCCATGCCCATCCAGTCAGCCGCAAACACCAAACCCTCCAAGGTCAACCACAACCCTGATGTGGCCCTCAGTGAAATTGAGTTTGACACACCTTCTATTGGTCTTACAGGTCAAGTAAAATGGCAGTTCCCTGTACACTGTAGTTATCTTTGCAATCCTAAAAAAAGGAGGAGGAATAGAAGAAATGGGAAATAGAAGAAATTTGGAAATAGGTTGCAATTAGTCAACTGGTTGAATAGATAAGGTAGTAGCAATAGCAATAGCAATAGCAGTTAGACTTATATACCGCTTCATAGGGCTTTCAGCCCTCTCTAAGTGGTTTACAGAGAGTCAGCATATTGCCCCCACAGTCTGGGTCCTCATTTCACCCACCTTGGAAGGATGGAAGGCTGAGTCAACCTTGAGCCGGTGAGATTTGAACCGCTGAACTGCAGATAACAGTCAGCTGAAGTGGCCTGCAGTACTGCACCCTAACCACTGCGCCACCTCGGCTCTTCAGATAAATGTAGTATAAATGACAAAGTGGCTCGCCAATTTTGACTAAACAAGGCCAATTCCATCTGTTTGGATATTCATCATGATTTGCATGTGTTAAAGTAATGGAGCTTGCATCATGTTGTCCCAACATGAATACATTTAGATGAAATTATAAGATTTTGCAGATACCCTTGCTGGCCAGTCCATGTAAATGATCAACCTAGACAATGAAGCTATCAGAACTGGTCAGTTTCTCCTGTGCTTCAGTCTAGCCTGGTACCATTGACCAGAGTGGGAACATATGTCTTCTTGCATAGAGTTTTCAATGCACTCTAAACCCTACAACATTAATTTTGTCACAAAGCAAGATGAAAGAAATTAGACTGTTGGAAGCAGCTATCCTGTGAAACGAGCAAGAAAAACTATTCAGGTGTAAAACAATTACATTTATCATGATTAAAGAAGCAACTGTCTTTGCATCTTGATGAGACTAAATGAATTTCTGCAGAACTGTATGATCAGGTCAGAAGTGAAATGACTAAACCAGGCCCTTAATAAGGAAACACAGGGAGTTCTCTTGTACACATTTGAACCAAATATAATCCTTCCAATAAACGTGAGTCATTATGCATCCAAATTACGCCTTTATTGCATGTACTAATTCTATGATAATGCCGTTGTAAGTCCTGGCTACCTGGAGTGAGGGAAGAAAAATGTTTTAAAACTAATTGGCAATGTGTGATTGAGAGGGATAGCTGTGCAAACTTTTGCTCATTCTGAAAATGAAACTGGGGCTTATCAAGCAGTTTTCCTCCAAGAACCGGTGGCAATCATCACTTTCCAAAGAGTAGCAGCATTAGAAACACTAGAGAACTGCATTTCTCCATGGCAACCTAGAAACTTTAAGGATACTTCATTACTCAAGAATGCTTAAGGATGCTCCATTACTAGCTGGAAGCACTTATTAGGTCTACCACTGGAAACTAAGCTGCAGGATATACAGTATGCAGAAAGCAGGAAGAAAGCAAACTCAATGTGAATAGTCTTTTCTGCATTAATTGTGCTCATAAGAATTAAATTATTAAATTATTGCTCTAGCTGGCTTCTTGAAACCATTTATGTTAAGAAGATTCTGGAATGCCAGAACCATTTCTGGACCCTCGACATTCCATGTCTTCGCCCAGTTCCCAATCCTCATTTCTTACTTATCAATATTTTATTCTTGTATGATTCACCTTGTGAGTCAGCTTACAAAAAAAAGCCGGGTCACAGAATTGTGAAGTTGGCATTTAGACAAGTTCAGCACCCTGGACAGCGCATGACGAACGCCTGCACAACCTCTACATGAAACCCTGCAGTGAGGAATAGCCCACCATTGCTCCTTTCATTCTTGAATTGATGTTATTGCTGGGACCCTTTTTCCCTAACTTTTAACTGGAATCTGTCTTTACCTGGCATTATTCTACGTCCTATCCTCTAAAGCGAGAGAAAAGTGATCTTAGCCTTCGCTTAGGTGACACATTTAGATATTTCAAGAGGAGCACTATGCTCTCTCAACCATCTACTATCAAGGCTAAATTTCTTGATAGATTAATTCAATTGCTTTAATCTCATTTCTCTGGAGTTTTCTTAGCACTCTAATCGTAACTCTTGTCTTTCTTTCAAAGCTGTTGCAAGGTGTCTAAATCTTTCCTAAAGTGGAATGTCCAGGAGGTATTTGACCAGTGCAGGAAAATATAAAATGATCACTTCTTATGATTTAGAAGCTCTTTCCTTGATGCAGCCTAACACTGTATTTCCCTTTTTATGTTATTGTATGTTTTTAATGTCTCCCAATTCAGCAGTTCCCTTTGGCAGCCATATCACTTCACCAACACATCATTCAGTTATGCTCAATTATTATTCCAATATTTTCCACTATTGCCCCCAACAATCTGGGTCCTCATTTTACCCACCTTGGAAGGATGGAAGGCTGAGTCAACCTTCTGAGATTCGAACTGCCAAATTGCAGGCAGCCAGCAGTCAGCAGAAGTAGTCTGGAATACTGCATTCTCACCACTGCGCCACCACGGAAATAGAAGAAAAGACAAGGTTATATTGAGAACAAATGATGTCATTTTAGTTAGTTTCTTTTTTTAAAGAAAAAACTGGGGCAAGTCATTCTTATGGTGGTTAGGAATTAATTCATTATTGTTTTTGATGTGATCCAATTTGACAGGCATTTCACAATGCCCCATTCGGAATTAAAATGTACTATTCCCTGTATCAATCACAATCAAGTTTCCTCCTCTTCCCCCTTCCCCAAGCCCCCCACATTGATATAAATTCCATGTGTCTGCCATTAATTTGCTTGCTTTGTCATTTGGGGGAGCAGATTATTTGGATGTCTGCTATTTTCAAATCTGTTATTGAAATGATTTTCTTGGTTTTATCGTGCCAGATGCTTTTGACAGATGCAGAAACCCAATTTTGTTTACCAACTACCAACAAATGAAGCAAATGGGCACCAAGTGCCTGCTTTATAGCCAGATACCGCTGATGAGACTGTTGCTGCCTATTGAAAATAGTTTCACTAAAATATTAGCATCTACAATCTCTTCTAAATATGAAAAAAGGTTATGGATCAATGTGATTTTCTTGCACACTCTCACTTTAGATTACAGGGTGTCCAACCTTGGCAACTTTAGGACTTGGGGATTTCATCTTCCAGAAATCCCCAGCCATCCAGAGTAATTGCCAAGGTTAGAATACTCCTGGTCCAGACCAAATCTCAAATTTCAGTATGTTTTCCCCAATATATGTAATGATATACTTGGCAAACAGACTGTTCCATTCACAGCTGAATAAGACACACTTTTAGAACAGTAAGTAGAGTAGAGTAGGGTAGGGTAGGAATGGGAATAAGAATAAGAATAAGAATAAGAATAAGAATAAGAATAAGAATAAGAATAAGAATAAGAATAAGAATAAGAATAAGAATAAGAATAAGAATAAGAATAAGAATAAGAATAAGAATAAGAATAAGAATTAGAGTAGAGTAGAATAGAGTAGAATAGAGGCCAAGTGTGATTGGACACAGAAGGAATTTGTCTTTGGTTCATAAGCTCTCAATGTACATAAAAATACATTCATCAAGAATCATAAGATACAACACTTAGTGATCGTCGTAGGAGACTAAATAAGAAATCAAATCATACTAGAAAACTAAATAAAAGAGGTGAATCCCAGCATCACATTGTTCAATTGGAAATAAAACTCAAACATTGTGGTTGTATCATATGGCAATGAATAGGCATGAATACAGAGAGGATATAAGTCTAATAACATAGCAGTCTAGCCATTTAGTATTAGCTGAAGCCTATTGGGCAGGGGTGTCAATCTCAAGGATAGTCAGATTCTGGCCCACGGGGCTGTCCTGGTCTACTCAATGTAAAGAAGAAAGAGCTGGCCAATGTAGCTTCATCCCAGTCTACCCAATGTGAAGAGCAAAAATCAGGCCAAGATAGCTTCGGCCCGGTCTACCCATTGCAAAGAAGAAACATTGCAGCAGTTTGGGCAGGAGCTTCAAGTTGGCCATGCCCATCCAGTCAGCCGCAAACACCAAGCTCTCCAAGGTCAACCACAACCCTGATGTGGCCCTCGGTGAAATTGAGTTTGACACCCCTTCTATTGGTCTTACAGGAAGAATCATAAGATACAACACTTAGTGATCGTCGTAGGAGACTAAATAAGCAATCAAATCATACTAGAAAACTAAATAAAACTATGAATCATCAAGATAGAAGCAACAATGTTATAAGTAGAAGAGGAGATGGGTAATAGGAAAGATGAGAAGAATAATAGTAATACAGCCTTACTAAATAGTTTGACAGTATTATGTGAATTATTTGTTTAGCAGAGTGATGGCATGGGGAGGAACTGTCCTTGTGCCTAGTTGTTTTGGTGTGCAATGCTCTATTACATTTTGAGGGTAGAAGGTGAAATAATTTAGAGGCAAACCCATCCATTACTTTATCCTCTGATCCAAACATACTTTTTTTTCCCCCAGGCAAATCGACTCTAAATGAATATGGAAGTTTCTCTACCCTTGAAAATTTTGATGGAATTGGAATTTTGATGGAACTGGGCTTAGCTAATTTTGGGCTAGTTTTACTTATCCACTTAAAATTTTAAAGCTGCCTCACTACATAATAACTCACGTATAAGCTTTATACATAATGAAAGTATTCTTGATCTCATCCCATAACCTATTGGGAGAGAAGAAGCTCATGCAAATCTGGAACCCAATTACAAAGGGTTCTAGATCACAATGGAGTTCTTGCTTTCCATATATGCTGCAGTCCACACATGCATATACTGTATAACATGAGATTTGACACTACTGAGATGTCAGTTCTCCTCTCTTCAAACTGTCAGCTCTTGGATTGGACTCTAAATATTTCTTAATAAATGTTTGGCCAATGTGGCCTCATATCCAATTACCATAGCTTTACTAAGGACTTACATCTCCCTCAACATACATACATTCTGTACCTGCATTCATATGGGGTGGGTGGGTGTTGTACTATTTTTGTACTATGTAATATTATTCAAACATTTGTGAGATGTGCAGAACATTCCACTGAAGGATGAATGTAAATGCCCTCTACTTCATCATATAGAAATGTTGGCATAGGAAAGTGTATAATTGTTATTCAAAATGAAATACTTGATCTATGTAACAAAGAAGATTAACAGTGATCTAAAATCCTTTTCCCAGTATCAAAATGTTTTTGCACTAACAAGATTTATATTTCATTTCTGAACACTGAGTTGGAATTCACAGCTCATGATATGATCTCTCAACCTTGTATTATTTCACTGTGGTTATAAATATGGAGATGTGGTTCAGCAACTCTTAAATATTTATTAAATCTAACTAGTTAGTGTTTTATAGCATTCAGTGTCCAGGGCAGAGATGGCAAGAGACACAATTTTTGGAATCCTGAAAACAGGCTGGACCAGATTCAAGTAATACATTTACCATAATTGTGTCACTCAAGGATGTTTACTTGAATTTTAGCATAAGATTACTTATGTTGGTATGAATTTCACCACCATTTTTGATCAGCCTCCCTTGTTCCTACAAAGGAAAGGAGATTAGGATGCTGAATGAATGGATACGTTGTGGACACACACATTAAACTCTCATTGATTCATTCAAACAAAATTCATGTTTGGATTTTTTGATGACAGCATGATACTTGTATTGAGTGAATTATTGTGATTCATTTGATTCCATAGATAATGCAATTAACAATCAACTAAATGGCACAATGAATTATGTAAGAGAAATACCATATTTTTTGCACTTTAAGACACACCTAAATGTGTGGAGGAAAAGAAGAAAAAAATAGTTTTTGGCCTCCACACATTGCATTTTTGCCCTCCCTGGCCCCCAGAAGCAATCTGCAATCTGTCCCACAAGACCTGTTTTTGCCAAAAACCACCCAATTTTCACAAAAATGCACCCATTTTGGGCCTGCAGAGTACTTCTGGGGTCCAGGGAATGCAAAAAAACATGATGCAGAGAGGGCTTGGGTGTCCAAAAATGGTCAATTTTAGTAAAAATGGGATTTACAGAGCACTGCAGAGTGTTTCTGGGGGCTGGGGAGGGTGAAAAGATGACATACGGGGGTCTTGGGAGTCCAAAAACATCTGTATTCTGTCTATAAGACGCACCTAAATTTTCACTCACTTTTTTGGAGGGGTGAAGAAGGGGTGTGTCTTATACTCCAAAAAAATACGGTACTTGTTTATGGAAATCAGGATGATATTTTATAGAATTTGTCTGCTCCAAATAAGAAATATATGATAAATTGAATGGAAATCAAACACCAATCTCTAAAGTAAAGGGTATCTATTAGTTGTATCCCAAAATGTATCAGTTTTCTATTTGCAAACTACTTTTGTTGGTTTCCTTATCCCTAGAGTAAACCTAAGTGTGATATTTTTTAGAATTGATCAGAAGAATGAAAATGGCTTTGCAAAGCTTAGCTATGTTCTAGAACATTGCACTCATTTTCATTTTCACTTTTCCACAGAACCCGGAAAAAATCATTAGGTCTGTTCTTGATAGTTTTCATTATTCTGACTGTTTCACAAGAATTTAAGCCCATTTTTCATCTGTAATGTTGCAATATCATTTGCATATTGTGTAGACACATTTGGAAGTCAGACGCCAAAATTCAAACACTTTGCATATTTTGATGTAGGAGTCAGTATGAATGCATCAGGAAAGCAATCTCTGTTTTAATAACATTAATATAAATGTTAAATTTGGTGATTCTACTGTAGTTTCTTATCCATATCCTAGGGCAGGGGAATCAAACTCGATTTCATTGAGGGCCGCATTGAGGTTGTGTTTGACCTCAGAAGGGTCCAGGGGAGGCATCGCCAGGGGGCATGGCCAGCTTGATGTCACTCATGTTGGGGGTGCCTATGATGACTCGAGCACTCGACCCTGAGCTCTGTTTTAGCCTGCAACAGCCTCCTGCAACCCTCTGCTGGTGAAAATGGAGCTTCTAGTGGTTTTTGGTCTGGTCCTTCACTGTTTCCAGGGGAGCCCCATGGGCCAGACTATTGGTTCCCAACTCTAGGGGGCAGTGCTCATCTCTGTTTCAAAGCCGAAGAGCCAGCATTGTCCGAAGATGTCTTTGTGGTCATGTGGTCAGCATGACTAAATGCTGAAGGCGCAAGGAACACTGTTTTTCTACTTGCATTTTTACATGCTTTTGAACTGCTAGGTTTACAGAAGCTGGGACAAGTAACAGGAGCTCACTCCATTACAAACGGCACTAAGGATTCGAACCGCCAAACTATGGACCTTTCTGATCGACAAGCTCAGTGTCTTAGCCACTGAGCTATCTGTCTGTCTGTCTGTCTGTCTATCTATCTTATCTAGCTATCTGTCTGTCTGTATATATCTCTGTGTGTGTATGTGTGTGTGCATGTGTGTGTATGTGTGTGTATGTATGCATGCATGCATGCATGTATGTATTGTGTCACAACCCCTGGTATGCCCAAATATAGGAGGGAGCATACTGCTTCCCTTTTCTGTCTTTTGGGTCACCCTAGGAGCCATTCAGGAAGAAAGCCATTTTTTATGTTGCCTTTGTTACATTTGTGTTGCATAAATGCAATACACACAAACACACACACACACACACACACACACAGATATGTATGTATGTATGTATGTATGTATGTATGTATGTATGTATGTATGTATGTATGTATGTATGTATGTATGTATGTATGTTGTATTTGTGTTGTAACAAAGGCAACCGTAAAATATTGGGCTTTCTGTCTGGATGGTCTCTTGTGACGAGCCGATGGATAGAGAATGGAAGCAGTTAGCTTCCTCCCATAATTGGGGCATACCAGGGGTTGTGACACTAAATATATACCTTCTTCCCTGGCTTCAGCTGATAAGGAGGAGGACCTGTGGCTTAATGGCTAAGACATCTGCCTAAAATGTAATACAGCACAGGTTCGAATCCCAGTAAGGGTATGGCTAGCTGATGAGAGCTAAATAGCTTGAAATAGATCTATACTAGTCTCCCTTTATTTATTTATCAGCACAAATACAACACACACACACACACACACACACACACACACACACACACACATACTTTGTTCTCTGCAACTGCAAGTATTTGCTTCACAGTAGATTTTTCCCTAGGGCTGAAGAGAAATGGAGGGGAAAAAAAGATTACTTTCAGAGCCTGCTCTGTGTCTTATAAAATCCTAGAGATGGAAGGAAACCTTTCGACCAAATCTATTTATTGCTCAACGTAGCAACTTGAAATTGGAGCATCTGATAAATTTGTCCAACTTTCCCCAAATCTACCTCCCAGCTATTGTAAGTTGCATGGAAGAGGCAAATAAACCACCTGCAGATTAGATTGTAAAAATTGTGCAGATACATTTCACATCTTGCATAGGTTTTTTTCCCCCCTGGGTTTTTAAAACTATGAATAAACCTGATAGTATCATAAAGTGGCAAATTCTATTCTGAAATGCTGAAGTTTTTCTCTTATCCAATTGGGCTACTAAGTCCTGTACACAATCGTTTAAAATTAATAAGTGTTTCTTTCTTTCTTTTTTTTGACTAAGCTGCTGTTTTTGACATCAGCAAGCTTCAGAAAGGTCTTTAGAAATTGGTTTATTTGAGCAATTCAACCATTATAATCATTGCTTTTTATGCTCTGTGTGTCTCTTGATGAGATATGGTGAGCTGGGAGCAAAAAAGAAGGAAAATATGCCAAGGTCAGATAAATAATAACCCATATTTTGCAAAAAAAAGAGAGAAAAGATTCCTTCATTTGTGCTTTCTAGAGAGCTCTTTGTTATCTGTTTTATGGGTAGGAACCAAATTATTTATATTGCTGCACAGTACTGGGTAATAGTTTATTTGATGGTATCCATCATTTATTAATTTGCTGCATTAAATATGGAGATTTCAAATGAATGCTTCCCAGTCATAACTGTTAATTTTATCCTAACACAAAACAGTGAATCTAGTTGAATGTTATAAGTCACATTTCGATTTTCAGAGGTGGCAAACCCTATCTTTGATCATATTTAACAGTAACCTTGTAGAAATAGTTCCTCAGTGTGTGTCTCTTTGAGAGAGCTTTGGCTCCTGACAATTGCCTGGATTATTCATTGTGAAAGGGACGCTGTGGCGCAGTAGCTAAGATGCTGAGCTTGTTGATCAGAAAGGTTTGGCGGTTCAAATCCCTAGCACTGCGAAACGGAGGGAGATCCCATTACTTGCCCCAGCTTCTGCAAACCTAGCAGTTCGAAAGCATGTAAAAATGCAAATAGAAAAATAGGAACCACCTTGGTGGGAAGGTAACAGCGTTGCATGCGCCTTCACCATTTAGTCATGCCCATGGAGAGGTTTTCGAACAGCTGGCTCTTCAGCTTTGAAATGGAGATGAGCACTGCCCCCTAGAGTCAAGGAACAACTAGCACATATGTGTAAGGGAAACCTTTATCTTTACCCTTATTCGTTGTAGTTGCTTTAGCAAGTTTTTTGCAAGTGCTTTGCTCATGTTGGCTTTGTGCCTAAAGACTAGAACTCACTGTCCAGTGGTGGGTTTCAAAAAAATTTTGAACTTACTCTGTGGGTGTGGCCTCCTTTGTGGGAGTGGCTTGCCAGACATGTGACCTGGTGGGAGTGGCTTGCCAGCTATGTGTTTTCTTTCTTTCTTTCTTTCTTTCTTTCTTTCTTTCTTTCTTTCTTTCTTTCTTTCTCTTTCTCTCTCTCTCTCTCTCCTTCCTTCCTTTTCTCTCTCTGTCCCTTTTTCCTTTTTTTCTTTCATCTCTCACTTTTTCTTTCTTTTTTCTTTTTTTCTTTTTTTTCTTTATTTCTTTCTTCGTTTCTTTCTCTTTCTCTTTCTCTCTCTCTGTGAGTCTCTGTGTGTGTGTGTGTGAGAGAGAGTGAGTGGTGGGTTTCAAAAAATTTTGGAACCTCTTTTGTAGGTGTGGCCTGCTTTCTGGTGGAACCTCTTCTAACCGGTTCGGTAGATTTGACGAACCGGTTCTACCGAACTGGTGCGAACTGGTAGGAACCCACCTCTGTCGCTGTCTCTTCGTTTCTAGCCTCATATGTTAATCACTACATCAAACTGACTCTCTAGTTTCTTGTGACTGCATTTTATATTGTCTTTTATCCTGAATCAAAACATGGTGAGTTGAAATATCAGAGAATCTAAGGCTACAACTACAAAGCTAGGAGATCTAATTGTTGACAGGATATGGTCAAGATTGAGACAGAATAAAAAATCCCTAAAATTTAGGGTGACTAATGTAGGCGAACTTCAGGGTCAACAATGACTTGAAGGCACATACACATATACACATAGACCTCACATACACACACAAACAGATAAACACAGGAGCATCAAGTGGAAGCCGGCTAGTCTAGTGCACGCTATTCCAAGGAATGCAGGGGCTGCACATGTATGTGTGGGGGTGGGGTGTATGTGGGAGTCATGTGCGCATGCATAGGGGTGGGGGAGCACAGGGGTATTGCACACATGCGTGGGGGGCGGGGCACACGCAGGAGTCATGTGTGCATGTGTTGTAGCAGATTGTGGTTTGTAATCTACTTACGAAAGATCAGGACTTGAGACCACGAAGGAAGAGAAACAGGTTTATTGGATGCATTGAGTTCAGCGTGTTCACACACCAACATCTGAACTGGCCTGGCTATGCCCAGGGCAGTGATTTTATACCTTTAATCAAACTTTGTCAATCAGAGGGCATTTAAAGAGGCGTATTCATACAAAACGTAAAAACCCCTGTTCAGAACAGGGAAGTACATCTTGGAAAAATACAAAAGCAGATATTCATACAAAAGTATCAAGAACAGGAAAGCTGATTTCGTACCAACAGTTTTCTGCAACTTCTCTGTTCTATCTCTTCCCCACGTCTGGCTTCCTGTGCCCCTCCTTTACAGAGTCTTGCCACACTGTTCAGCCCTATTTGTAATACTTATGAGGAAGTTAAAAGTCAACTTTGGGACTCCAGGGCACTGGAGTAAAAGCCAGACTAAAATGAATTTATAAGGTCCATTCTATTAAGACCACCTAACCTGGCCAGCCACTGGTGGGTTTACCTGTGCAACCCATGCTGTATCACATGCACAAGTTGCACATGGAGGGTTGTGCACACATTGCTTTATGGCTTTTAGCACACAACGACAAAAAGGTTAATCATTACTGGGATAGAGTCTCCTGCTTGAGCAGGGAGTTGGACTAAAAGACTTATAAGGTCTCTTCCAACTCTAGTTCTTGTTATTCTGTTATTCTGGCAAACATTGCTGACTACAGCCTCTGCCTAGAAGTTACAAGACATACATTTGTGATGGGGACCTGAAAATCCTGCCCTAAGGTAGGTCTGAGTGTAAAATAGATTCTAACAACATAAGACATAATGTAAATAACCTAGCCTTGAACCAAACCCAGAAGCAGCCATCAATCTGTCATAAGAAGTGACAAGACATGCATTTTAACATAAATAGAATAATGTATTCCTTTACATCTTTATTTGGAAGTAAGCCTGACTGATTTCATTAGGGCTCGTACCCAGGAAAAATCATTATAACATTGAAACCTAATTTACTTTCTATTTTGTCAGAAGATTAGATTCATATTATATCTACTCTGTTTCCCCCCCCCCAAAAAGACCTCCCCAGATATTAAGCCCAATCAGGCTTTTGAGCACATGTGCTAAAATAAGCCCTACCCCAGAAATATTGCAACATAGCAGGAGCCATGAGGTCACCATGCTCTCCATCTCCTGCATCTTAAAAATAATAAGACCTCCCCAAAAATAAGGCCAAGGCGTCAAAAGAAAATAAGACCCTATCTCTTATTTTGGGGGAAACACGGTACCATACCTAATTTTTCTCCAAGATAAGTTAACATGTGAGATTTGCCTAATGAAACATTCAGACTTTTTGGTTGGGACTTGTACTTATAAAGCAAATCTGTCCTTATCTTCCATTTATTTTCTAATTAATTATATTAATTGTAGTATAAAATTGCATAAAGAAAGGTCAGATTTGAGTAGAAGTATAAAATAAAAGTCGGTGATGCAGGGGCAAAACTTCCATTGCAAGTATAATAAAGCAAATATATGCTCGGCTCCAGAGCTAGGTCTACCATTAATTATTTAACTAATTTGTTATTTATTTAATTATTATGAATATATATATTTATGGGTAAGATTTAATGGAATCTTGTGGAATGTCAGTCTTCGTCTTAAACTTAATCACGAGGTCTACAAAGGAATGTTTGACCAAGGAGTCTAGGAGAAGAACCAAAGCTTCCAAGGCTTTGAAAGACTTGTCTGCCATCATCAGGGTGCAAACCAAATGGATCACCAGAGGGATAACATAGCAGAGGGCAGACACAATGACAAGGAATGCTTCCTGGATCCCAATAGGTGGCCATGTTTGATTGAAACTACTAAAAACACATTGATTCTTCCTGATTTACCAGATAGGACCAGAAATTATAGGACCGTGATGGCGAACAGAGCCATATTTTCTGACATGCCAGCCATCCGCTCCAGCACACATGTGTGTGATGGCCAGATGATTTTTTGCCCTTCTGGAGGGCCGGGGAGGTCATTTTCACCCTCCCCAGGCTTCAGGAAAACCTCCATTCCTGAATTTCCAGGTGGCCTGTTGGGGCTGTTTCTTTCACCCTCAACAGCCTCTGGACACTTTCCTAAAGCCTAGGGAAGACAAAAATGGCTTTTCCCAGCCCCCTGGAAGCCTTCCAGAAGCCAGAAATGGATCATTTCTGGAACATCTGGTTGGCCTGAAACGGATCATTTCTGAACTTCCGCTTGGCCCATTGGGGCGGTTTTTTCCCCTCCCCTGCTTCCTGAGGCTTTTCTGAAGTCTGGGGAGAGCAAAAATCAGCTGGCCGGCACCATATGTGCGCCAGAGCTGACAGCTGGTGTGCCAGCACGTATGGCTCCGTGTGCCACCTGTGGCTCGTATGGCTTAGGTTCGCCATCACGATCCTATACTATGAATGATTTTTTGGGTGATAAGTGGCACCTTTAACTGTACCTGGAAGCTCACTGGCAATCAGAAAATTAAAGAAATAAAATCAGTCATGACAGGTACAAAACTGCTGATAAGTCATGAGACACAAAAAAATATGCACTTACAACATTTCATTACCAAAATGTGTCTGTTTATTATTTATTTCCTTTACAACCTGCCTTTTTTCTAAGGCAGGGCTATCAAACTCGCAGCCCGTGGACCACATGTGTTATCCGCTGGCCACACTCAAGCCCAGTTTAGTGAAGGGGGGGAAATTGCTATACGTTACATGACACCGCTATGACAACATGTGTTTAACACCCCGCTCTAAGGAGTTTGAAGTTACAAAGTTGAGATCCTATCTTATTTTTAATTTCATTACCAAAATCTATGTCCCAAATCAATACTCCAAGCATCCTATTACACCATACCATTTTAGTGTGTGCATTCATGCTCAACTTTAATCTTTTATTATAATTCACTGTTAATGTCGGACGTGCCTCCTTCAAAATCCAAAAAAGGAAACCCTCAACTCCATTGTTTTAGAGAAAAGGTATTTTTACTGGATATGAACTGATATGTGGTGGGTATGAACCGAGGTGGTGCAGTGGTTAAATGCAGCACTGCAGGCTACTTCAGCTGACTGCAGTTCTGCAGTTCGGCTGTTCAAATCTCACCGACTCAAGGTTGACTCAGCCTTCCATCCTTCCGAGGTGGGTGAAATGAGGACCCGGATTGTTGTTGGGGGCAATATGCTGACTCTGTAAACCGCTTAGAGAGGGCTGAAAGCCCTATGAAGTGGTATATAAGTCTAACTGCTATTGATATTGCTATTGCTATAGCAACGAAAATAAAGCACTATCTGAGGCTAAAGGCGCGAAATTGTACATATCAAAAGTCTACCCAAATCCCTCCCCTCCCCAAACTGAATATTCACTCTCCAGCCACCAAGGGTGTCATGTGGGGTGTGTCTTCAGATGGTCTCATCCATCTGGTATGCAGATATGGTTGACCAGACCTAAACAAGTCCATTCAACATGTGTAGTAGATGGTGAGAACAAAACTCCCTCTTCATCCTGAGAAATCTCCTCCAGCACGATCCCCTCCCAAATACCGAAACCTCCTCCTCCCCACGTTACTATGGCAGCCGATAGCAAGAAAGTGATATGGAGGCTGACAGTTAATATATAAAGTTGTAGCTTTTCCATGCATTTGGGATATAGCTGTTGCGAGACTGTTTATAGTTTATTGTGTCACTTGCCTGTTTCCGTCCACTACATGTCATAGAAATAAACTTTAAAAATTTTTTTTTGCTTTATTGGTTTGTTTTTCTGGTTACCAATGACAGAATTCAAGGGCAAATGATATGATAAACTAAAGAATCCAGAAGTGGTGTTTGTCAAGTTAAAGCAACTGTTTCTTTTCCTTGTCATTGCACAAATTCTGGAAAAGTTGCATTTGATTTTAATAGGTGTTGACAGGTACAACATATCAGCCTTTGTGTACACTACATCACACTTTTCCCCTTGCATCTGGATTGCTGCAAAATCATGTTCTACACAATCCAACAGTACCTATATGATTACTTAAAGCATTATGTGTTAAATGGGTTTGAACCATGAATTAAAGTAAAAGCTTAAATAAGTAAATAAGACTATTTCAGAAAGTCTGTCTGTCAATCAACTATCCTTTATCCTCTATCACATATCTACTATAGCATCAATATACTCTATTGAAATGCTTGGTGATCCATGCTGGCACAGTGGTTAGAATGCAGTATTGCAGGCTAATTCTGCCAACAGTCAGGAATTCGATTCTGACCGGCTCAAGATTGACGCAGCCTTCCATCTTTCCGAGGACAGTAACCGAGGACTGACCCTGAAAATCCCTTAGAGAGGGCTTTAAAGCATTGTGAAGTGGTATATAAGTCTAAGTGGTATTGCTGTGTGTTAGTGCTAGATTATAGACTGCATTGGAAAGAATCTGGTACTAAACATTAAGGATTAATAAAAGGTAATCGGGTCGTGCAATTTCCTTCTCTATTCAGATGAAGATTCTTGTCAAAGAGTATTTTGTGAGTTCATTTCATCTGATTCATGAATTGTAAACCTCAAAGGACAAGTGTGGGCATGTTTTTGTGTATGTGTGTGTGTGTGTATGTCTATGTGTATGTGTCTCTATATCTGTATCTGTCTATGCATATGTACAGCTGTGGGATTCAGAATCTGTGAAAGATAGAATTAGATAGACATGAAGTGTAAAAAGTATCACCATTTGACAAATGCAAAATGAAGATTTAAAATTATAGTTTGTAAAAAGAGAGGGTGGGTTTTGTTTATATTTATCTTTTTGTATGAAAAGCTAAAAAGGTGTCTTGGACACCACTGTATCTGCTGCATGAAATGCTAGATTATAGTGTGACAGAATAAATTATTTTCATTGAAGGCATTGGTGATCAAACTGAACTATTCATAGATTGCAATTCAGTGTTTTTAGATTTTGATCTCTCTTTGAAGTTCCTTTGTTTTTTTTAAATTCAGTTATAAAGTAATCTGGGAAACTTCATATGTTTGTGCTAATATTGCCTTTTTGGAGGACAGGTTTATAGCCATTTTGTTTGTTCGTTTTGGAACTAGTTTAATTTTACTGAATAAAATTCAACTGTGGAAAATGATTATACAGTATTTCTTTCTACCCCTCTGTCTACATGGTCCAGCAACATGTATTTTACAAGTGCCCTGAAATAATACTTTATACCTCTAATGAAGTGAACTGAATTTGATAACTTTAATTAATTTAAATATAACTTTTATTGACACTTTTAACCAAGAAAATAAAAACTAGTACGAAGTAATACAAAGGAAAAAGGAAAAAAGAAAACAGAGGAAAGTAAAAGCAAAAAAGTGCTAGAAAAGAAAAAAAGTTGAAGAAAAATAGAGGAGAAAAAAAGATATAAAAAACTGGTTTCTGCTATTCCTCACAGCATGTTCCAGAGACATTCTCCGAGCAAAATGCAAATATATCAACATATTCTGTAATTTAATTTTAATTCTATGCATGTATATAATCATGAAATACATAAAAAGCTGCAGTCTTGGGGTTTGAGAAAGATTATCCTAGTAGTGTTTAGATACTTCAGGTCTAGTGGTGGGTTCCTACCAGGGGTGGGTTTCTCGCCCCGTTCCAACCGGTTCGGTTGGAACGGGGCCGGCAGCATCCTCGTGCACATGCGCAGTGCACGCATGCGTACTAGCGTCTGTGCGATGCTCCAGCTGCTCCTGGAGGATCGCGCAGGCGCTGTATGCGTCCTGCGCATGTGTGGAAGCATAGAACTCGTCAAAACCGGATAAGAAACGCGGGCGGGCGGGTGGACCCTTTGGTGTTCCCGGAAGTTACTTACTTCCGGGTTCGCCGACCAACGGTTCGCGGGGACCGCTGCAAACCATCTGAAACCCACCCCTGGTTCCTACCAGTTTGGCCCACTTTGGCCAAATCAGTAGTGGTTTGCCAGCAGTTGTAGGTTGCAGACAGTATGCCCCAGTATGGGTGTACCGGTGCTTGCTGGGAGCAATGCTCCAGAGTGCAGTGCTCCAGAGGGCTTGTTGGGAGCAAACCAAGTCCAAAAATACCAGAGAATTCCTGGAAGCCCAGCAAATCAGATATCAACATCAACATCATCAACAACAACAACAACAACAACAACAACAACAACAACAACAACAAAACATTTCTGGTTTTAAGTGGTGCTCATTTTATATAAGAGCAGTGTTAGGTCCCAGATGTAGAAATTTGATTTGCAAAAAGTGTGTTTTCATGGAGCTTATGGAAAGGAGTACAATCATTGTAGTTCATTCTGATAATTTCAACTCTTAAAAGTTGGACAATTTATATACTTCTAATTGTATTTGGGGAGGGGTGGAATCGTAATTAATATTTGTATGCTGTTCAGAAAATACACTTTCTCTTTACCTATCATAGTGATCATGAGTGCAAATGATATGCAAATAGAACAAATAATGAGTTTTGGTAATATAAATTTAGAGGTAAAGCCAATTTAACGACTGGTTTGCCCTGCTGTTAACATATTTGCGTTAATCTCTCTTTATTAATAGGATCACATAATATCTTCATCTGTTCTTGTTTCTCGCTTTCTCTTTATTTTTTTCTTCCCTTGCTTGTGCATGCACGCATGCGTGCACACACACACACAAACACAAACACAGAGAGACATGTACCAGAATAGCAAACTTCATTAAATATCAATCATGTTGTAGAAAGCATAACCAAAGACACATAGTGTGAAAAATTGCATTGTTGTAAAACAAGATAATTAATGTCAGAACAATAATCATGACAAGTATTTCTTGAGGAATGACAATACTACTGTTCACTCAGAATGCTCATTTCCGAGACCTTTCTCCATCTTTGTGAGTACCCTGCACTATTTTTTGTGCGAAAGAAAGCTAATTGAAAGAAAAGCTCAATGAAATTAAACTTCCGCTCTCTTTGTGTTCTGTATCTCCAATTTCTACAATATTCTCCTGAGTTAAATCAATGGTGCAGTTCAGAGGTGGGTTCCTAGCGGTTTGGACTGGTTCGGCTGAACCGGTAGTGGTTTGGCAACCTGGGTCGCTGGAACTGGTAGTGACCTGGGCCTGCCATGCCCGTGAACCGCTTCTCTTACAGCACTGCCATCTTGATTTTCGATTCTGTGCATGTGCAGAACAATTTTCATTCTACAATCCCCCCCCCCCATTTTTTAACATTTTGTGCATGTGCAGACCTATTTATGTGTCAATATGCATATATTTTTGCACACACTGAACCCGCAGTAATGACGGCAGCAACCCACCCCTGGTGCCCTTAGGTAATTGTGCATTGCTGAGCTAATGGTCTTTAGGTGAAATTTATACACCAAAGTCCTGCAATCCTGGCATAACAGTGACGTGCGGTGAGGTTTATGGCTGGTGAGGCAGCCCTCTCCCCTGACATCCCACTGTCTAAAGTGCTTTCTTTCTTTCACCCGCCTGAGCTCAGAACGCAATTACCTCCTGTAATTGCGTAATTGTTCCTAATGCCTCGTAGCTCTTCGATGGCGTGCATCCAGGAACAACTCACTGCTGGCTTCTGGATCACTCTCCCTTGTCTCCTCCCCACTGGTCCAAGGCTCAGGCGCCACCTGGTGGCCAACCAGTCTCTCTGCGCCCTGCTCGGAGTCGGAACCCTGTCCAGGGTCCGCCACATCCTTCAGAGCCGACTCATAGGGCCCCTCGCTGTCGGAGTCTGGTGGCAGCTCCAACGGCTCAAGCTGGGCCACAACAGGTTTCTTGCCTTGACTTCTGGTGCATTGGAAAATAAATTGAACCCCACCACCACCTCTTTGTGGCAAATATTGTAATACTGCTATCATATCACCCCTTAGTCCTTCTTTTCTCTAGATTAGCCATATCCAATTCCTGCATCCGTACAGGTTTTTTTTTCTTAGCATAAAAGAAATTGTATTCTCATAGAAGACAAAAGAAAGTACACATTGTATATATAGCACAGAGCACGGTGAACAAAAGCAGTTCATCAGAAATTACTTATGCTCATTTCAAGCTTCTAATAATTCTTATATGACCTCCTTTTCCCTGATCATTTCCCCATAATTACATCTCTGATGTTCTCAAATTGTTTTTCTCATAAACAATTCACATCTGCTAAAACTACTAGGGTGAAACATGTTACCACTATTACTGTTGTCTTGTTCCCTTACTCTGTCCATTCTTTACATATCTTGATCCACAGAGAATAAAGAACATCAATCAAAATATTTCCTAAGATATTATGATAGCCATGGTCTTTGTAAAATTTAACAAATGTACTTTGGGATTACTATTTTATATAAATTGCTTAATACGAAATAATTTCTCCATGTTTATAGCTTAGCATACATAAAGATTAGAATATTGCCTTCTAATTTGAAAAGGAGTGATATCTAATTATACTTCATGATAAGAAAATAAGGATTATGACTTATGATAGGCAAGGAAACAATTATCATTTCTATCAAATAGAAATATCCTTTGCTGTCAGGAGAAGCAGCTGTGCTTAAATCAGAGCAAAATGCTCTTTACAACATTGTAACCCAAAGCTAGAAGTTTAGTAATCGCTAAAGTTTAGTAATCGCTTGTGCTGAAATATAGATCCTTAATTGAAGCTGACACAATATTAATTATATTCTTTTTATTTTAAGAAATCAAATGGGTAATTCACTGAGTCACAGCAGAAAAGGGAGGGAAAAATAGATAGAGCTAGAGATAGTTCACAAGTTGTTTGGAATAGCCTGCATTAGCTGTTAACACATCTTTCTTCAATTCCAAAAAAAGTCTTTTTAAAAAAAAAAAATATCCCCAATTAGGCAACAGGGATAGCTGAAAAATTATCTTCAAAATTCTTTTTTTATCTCAACACAGTAACGATACAACAGTAAGTGTCAAATCAGCAGTTTTTCATCCCCCCCCCCTTTTGTCTATAATTTCTAGACATTCTTTCTCAATTGATTTGAGCCTGTCTATTCTCTAAAATTGCACAACTCACACAGCCAATGTATTATTATTGGTGTGCAGATGTTGCCTGCTCTTGAAAACAAATTCAGAATTGTGCATCTGAGGTTTCCCAGAAGTAAATGAACAGGGGGTCATTAAACAAAATGCTATATAGAAACCGAGAATATATAATATTACTATACCATACTTCAGAAAGCAGATTACAGCAATCTATTCTTTCCAAATTTTCTCAAGACCAGTTGTAGCAATACCTTAAGGATCAAAATTGTACCTTTAGGGCATGGTTTTTCTATTAACCATACTAAAATGAATCCATCCCTAAGGGCAAATAGAAATCAAAATGTTTTAATATTTGTTCATCTTTTACTTCCCCTCGCAGTAAATGTGACTAGAAAATCAGATTTGCATGAAGGAGAATGAGGTTCAAATTAACTCTAATAAAACCCACTGAGGGATTTTGGACTACTCATTGACCTGCTTCTACCATATAATTAAGTGGGTCAATGTGGAGATTAGTGTCTTGTGGAACATCCAAAAGGTATTATCTATCCTAGTCAACTAACCCCAATAAACCCACACCTTAATAAAAATTAATAGGTCATTCAGTTTAACCATGAACATTTTTGAAGTTTAACTATTGACCTGGAAGCCTACATATTTTTGAACTACTGACTATTAAATCTCTATCTTGTTGTTGTTGTTAGTTGTGAAATTGTGTCCAAACCATTGCGACCACATGGGACAACATTCCTCCAGGCCTTCCTGTCCTCTATCATCCTCTGGACTCCATTTAAGCTCCTGCCTACTGTTTTGGTGACTCCATCCAGCGACCTCATTCTCTGTCATCCGCTTCTTCTTTTGCCCTCAATCTTTCTCAGCATTAGGCTCTTCTCCAGTGAGTCCTTCCTTCTCATCGGGTGGCCAAAGTATTTGAGTTTCATCTTCAGGATCTGGACTTCTAAAGAGCAGTCAGGGTTGATCTCCTCTAGGACTGACTGGTTTGATTGCCTTGCAGTCCAAGGGACTCGCAGGAGTTGGTAGATGTCTATCTACCAGTTCTCCATATTTATATATCTATCAGGCTGGGTAAAAGATTGTATTGGATTCCTAGTGGATTTTGAAAATGTATCTCATCAGTCTCAATTATCATTAGCCAATTTGTTGGAATAACACTGTCTCCAGATTGCAGAAATTGGACATATTTAGCTTGGAAAAAATACATGGCAGTGCAAGGGGAGATTTGTTGACAGTTTTTTATTATATAAAAGACTAGAAGAGCTGAAGCAGCTGTTCATTGTTTGCATTTAGAACAGAAAACTTTGAATTAATGTTTATTTGCACATTTTGTTCTAGTATTCCAATTCTCATCAACAGAAAGTCAGAAATAGAAAATGGCACCAATAATATCAGGGGAAAACAGAAAGTGGGACCCATTCTGCTGCATTGGAGATGCTTGAGTTTGAGCTGAAAATCTGGAATAGAAATTCTAAGCTTTTGACCAAGGAGAAAGGATAAGTCTTTTTGTTTCATGCTACACAGTCCCTCCCTTATTTACTTCAAGATAGCAACTTCATCATTTGACAGTCCAACTAGCATATCATCATGTTTTGAAGGACTCCAACCTGAAACTGGTGGCTCAGTGGTTAAGACGCTGAGTTTGTCGATTAAAAAGGTCAGCAGTTCAGTGGTTTGAATCCCTAGCGCCACATAATGGAGTGAGCTCCTGTTACTTGTCCCAGATTCTGCTAACCTAGCAGTTCAAAAGCATGTAAAAATGCAAGTAGAAAAATAGGAACAGCATGAGAATGCTTGGGATAAAACTGGATTTTAGATGCACTTACGGTATAGGGACACAGTGGCTCAGCGGCTAAGACGCTGAGCTTGTCGATTGAAAAGTCGACAGTTCAGCAGTTTGAATCCCTAGCGCCGCGTAACAGAATGAACTCCCATTACTTGTCTCAGCTTCTGCCAACCTAGCAATTCGAAAGTAGAAAGATAGGAACCACCTTTGGTGGGAAGGTAACAGAGTTCTGTGCACCTTTGGCATTTAGTCATGCTGGCCACATGACCATGGAGACATCTTTGGACAGTGCTGGCTCTTTGGCTTTGAAACGGAGATGAGCATTGCCTCCTAGAGTCAGGAATGACTAGCAGGGGAACTTTTATCTTTACCTTTACCTTTAACTAATATGAAACTTCCAGAACCTTTAAAAGTATAATACCTCATGGAGTAATTTGGTGTATAAATTGCTTTATATTTTCCTCCTCACCTATAGTCTGCATTTTACTGACATAATAAGCATGAAAGTACTTCTGGTGATAATATTTGAAGAAATTCTTCCTTGTATTTTCTAGTGACTAATGATCTACAGCCTTCTTTACAGGTAGTTAAATAAGTGCAGTGAAACTTTCCATAAAAGAAGACCGAATTCTGTCTCTCATGATAATTTTCCTATGTATTATTCATACAATTGAAATATGAATAGGTGTCAATTGACAGCTCCCTCCCTCCCTTATGCAAAGCTAGGACTGACTCTTCAAGAAAGAAATGCAATTGCTTGTTTATGGGTGGAATCTCAACAAGGAAGAAAAATCAATACGAATCTGGTTTCAATCACTCCTTTCAATGATGGGACAATATATGCCCCCTTTGATCTAATTTTATTGTTTTTGTCAACATTTTATTTGGAAATTACTTCTCAGGCCCGTAATTCTCATGGCTACATTGTCTTCACTGAGATCTGAAAAGCATCATTTTGTCAAAGGGTTGGAAGACTTTATGAAAAAATGTAGACAACCCTGGGACCTCTTGGATCATCCTATGAAAGAAAATAGTCCATTCTGATGTGACCAGAATGAAAAATAAATTTTAGGCTAAGCGTTTTTTTTATCCCGATGCTGCATGGTTCTGTAATCATCTGAAAAAGACCTATATAGCTTACATAGAAAAATAATTGTAGCATCAATAGTAAGTCAATATTTACTTACCTAAATAGATAAACAGAGTAAAAAAAAAAAAAAAAGTACTGAGAGCAGAAGTTACTTTTGACTTCCTGCAGGCTTCCCCATTGACTTTGCTTATGGGAAACTGGTAGGGAGAGCTGTAAAATATGATCATGTTACCACCAGGCTCCTACAAGAGCCACTACTTTGTGAATAGAACTGATCTGAACCTCATAGAAATTTAAATTCCAGAGGAATAATGAATCCTTGATTGTTTTTTATGTTCTTTAAATTAGCTTATTTTAAGTACCTTATTTCAAAAATCATTACAGTATATGCACAATTGTGCTAACTCGAAGGTACAAACAGACAAACAGATAAACACAACGAGATTTTTAGTAATATAGAGGTGCTCTGTACTCATGCACAAAAGGTGACTATGCAGTATTTAAAACTAATTCGAAATAGGTTGAAATGTCAGGAATCAAGGTGAATATATACGTCCCAGGATAATGGTGCAAGGTCTAATCTGTGTTGGTCACAGGGACTAGAGGTTTTGTCTTCCAAGCTTTCAGACTTGTGCTGGAACTCATCTTCAGGGAACTCTCTCTCTAGCACAGGGAAAGTGCTAGAGAGAGTTCCATATGCAAAGTTGCATCAGCATGGCATCATCACATATTGTGACTTTTCCCCCCTTTGCTACACCAGGCATAGGCATGGCCGGCATGTGATACATCCAAACTCCAGGCTGCGAGTTTGACACCACTGCTCTAGCAGAATGTGTGCTGTTCTCTGTGTGGTATTTATAGTGCCTATTGTAAGTGGCTTTTTAGATAATGATTGTGGTGTGTTGATGGCTGGATTTTAAGTTTAGCAGTTGTTTGCTTGTGCTGCCTTCTAAGTACTTGACTAGGCTGGTGGTAAATCAGGTTGAAATGTGTTGGCTATTCTTTATAGCAAAGATGTTTTGAATGAAAGTTTGCAAGGTAATTCAATCAAATCACTTCTTTGTATCAAATCACCCAATTGAAATGTTCAATTGGTTCAAGTTAGGTAACTCCAGTTAATTTTTGAAAATGCAGCAGAATTTTGCAATGTACAAACACACTTTTTATCAAATAAAATTGGCAACTTCAGCATTCCAGTTTCCTACAATAATGGGAAAAATTGGCCTTGGTATAAGAAATGAAGCAGAAAACGGAGCTAATATAATTCTGCCAAGAAAATTCAATGTTTATAGTAAATACCTTCTTTCAACAACCCAACAGATGACTGTGCAAATAGACATCACAGATGGATGACATTGGACTCAAATTAACTATAAGGAAAGATAGAGAAGCTCTACACCCATCAGCAGACTGGTTCAGGAATTGCTTCTTAAAAAATTACAACTTACCGTATTTTTCAGAGTAAAAGACGCACCTTTTCCCTCAAAAAAGAGGCTGAAAATCTGGGTGCATCTTATACATTGAATACAGCGGGTTTTTTGCCTCCTGTAGCCATCACCCATCACCAAAACGGCTGTGCAAACCCTTATGGAGGTTTTCAGAGAGCTCCTGGGGGCTGGGGAGGACAGAAATGAGCAAAAAGGGGGCTGTTTTTGCCTCCCCCAGCCCCCAGCAGCACTCTATAAGCCTCCATAAGGCTATGCATGCAATTTTTTAAACAAAAATGGGCCCATTTTCATGAAAAACAGGCCTTTTAAACTCATTTTTGGCTCCCCCACCCCCCGGGAGCACTCTGCAAGGCCCCCCCCTGGACTATTCATGCCCTTTAAAAAAAAAATGGACCCATTTTTGTGAAAAACGGGCCATTTTTGGGAGGTTTGCAGAGTGCCAAAAAAAAAATTCCTTTCAGAAAGCTCTTTAGTTAGAGTGATTGATGAGAATTAGATTGATCAAGTGCTGTCCCAGCAGAAACAAGTCTTAGGCGCTGCAGATTGTCAACAATTTCCTTCTCCAGCACATGGATAAATACACCTGGATACATCTACCTACCTACCTACCTACCTACCTACCTACCTACCTACCTACCTACCTACCTACTCTCTCTCTCTCACTCCCTACCTACCTACTGTATTTCTCTATCTATTTCTATTTCTATTTCTCTCTCTATCCCTTTATCTACCTACCTACCTACATACCTAACTACTCTCCCTCCCTCCCTACTGTATTTCTCTCTCTTTCTCTCCCCCTCTATCTCTCTACCTACATACCTACTTTTTAAAAATTTGCCTCTTCAAAACCTTGGTGCGTCTTATACTCCAGTGCATCTTATACTCTGAAAAATATGGTAAACTAAAAAAAATATATTGGTCCAACAAGATATGGACTGGTAATTATGTTGTAAAGGTATAAAAAGTAAGTTTTTTTAAAGTTATATTTGATAATGTGCCTGAGGAATTCTGGATTCAGATTCACAAGATAATTAAAGATGAAAGAAACCAAACAAAATCTATAAATATAAATTGATACTAAGAGCTACATCAGAAGAAGAAGATATATGTTTTTTAGGTAAAGGTAAAAGTTCCCCTCACACATATATGCTAGCTGTTCCTGACTCTTGGGGGCGGTGCTCATCTCGGTTTCAAAGCTGAAGAGCCAGTGCTGTCCAAAGATGTCTCTGTGGTCATGTGGCCAGCATGACTAAAAGTATATAAATCAAGAAAAAAACTCAAGAAAGTTCCTTTATTGATTTATTTAATCTGGCTATGTTACCCATACTTTCCATTCTGTTCAGCAACACAAATCAGAGATTTAAGTCTTATCAAGCATATTGGTGACTTTTAAAAATGCTAGCATAGATGCAAGCTAAAAATGTCAGTTACACTTTCCCTTTCCAAAACTCCAAATAACATTTTCATGGTTTTCCTGTGAAATTGATTTATTTCACATTGAATATGAACTAAACTTTCCATGCTGTGTGATACATTTGCTGCCCAGTCATCATACTGCTTAACAAATTTCCTACAGCTTTTAAAAATAAAATAGAGTAGAGTAGAACAGAACAGAACAGAATAGAAAAATGAAAAAAAATATTTGGGATTCAACCAGAAGTTCTCCAGTAGGACAGATGAGGGGTGTGTGAGCTCTGAAGAGTCTCACGTGAACTCTGTCTGACAAATCAATCCTGAGATCCTTTATGGATCAGAACCACCTGGGGGAGGGGTGAAGAAGGGGCAGCATCTCATCAGACCCAGAGGGAGTGTAACAGGTCCCTCGTAGGTCGGAGATTTGCTCTCTGAATCAGAGTTGGGGTGGCAACATGGCAACATGGCTGCACAAGAAGCTGGCTTCCAGCCAAAGCTACTGAGCAGGAGTGTGCAGGATGAGATGAAAGCCTGGTAAGAAGATCTAATTAACACACAGTTATAAATCAGAACTTGGAAAAGGCAAAGAACCTTGAGAGTATAAATAATGTTAATGGACAGATCTGGATTTTGGAAAAAAGAAAAAAGAAGGGGGAAATGGAGGGTTGAAACACTAGCCCAAATAGAGCCATTTGCTTGAAACAATTTGGACAGAAAAGGAGAAAGTGGAGAAGTGACAAACCCATTCAGATACAAACTCTAAATCTGGTTTTGGATTTGAAAAGATTGTGTTTTTAAAAGACAAGGTTGAAATGGAAACCAAAACATACAGAGCAGATTTGCTTCGTTCAAATTTCTTCTAACTAACATATCAGAAGACAGAATCACAAATTTGGGGCATGTAAGGATGCATAATGATATAAATATAATGATGAGAATAGCTGGGAACTGTAACCAGGTCTACACCTTGGCCAAAAATAGGTGTGTGGGGGGGAGAGGTATAAAAATACAATTACTATATATGTCTCTTTTAAAAGAAGGAGGAAGATATACACTATATTGCCAAAAGTATTCGCTCACCTGCCTTTACTCGTATATGAACTTACTGTAAGCGACATCCCATTCCTAATCCATAGGGTTCAATAGGACGTTGGTCCACCCTTTGCAGCTATAACAGCTTCAACTCTTCTGGGAAGGCTGTCCACAAGGTTCAGGAGTGTGTTTATGGGAATTTTTGACCATTCTTCCAGAAGCGCATTTGTGAGGTCACACACTGATGTTGGACGAGAAGGCCTGGCTCTCAGTCTCTACTCTAATTCATCCCAAAGGTGTTCTATTGGGTTGAGGTCAGTACTCTGTGCAGGCCAGTCAAATTCATCCACACCAGACTCTGTCATCCATGTCTTTATGGACCTTGCTTTGTGCACTGGTGCACAGCCATATTGGAAGAGGAAGGAGCCAGCTCCAAACTGTTCCCACAAAGTTGGGAGCATGGAATTGTCCCAAATGTCTTGGTATGCTGAAGCATTCAGAGTTCCTTTCACTGGAACTAAGGGGCCAAGCCCAGCTCCTGAAAAACAAGCCCACACCATAATCCCCCCTCCACCAAACTTTACAATTGGCAGAATGCAGTCAGACAAGTACTGTTCCCCTGGCACCCGCCAAACCCAGACTCATCCATCAGATTGCCAGATGGAGAAGCGTGATTCATCACTCCAGAGAACCCATCTCGACTGCTCTAGAGTCCAGTGGTGGCGTGCTTTACACCACTGCATCCGTCGCTTTGCATTGCACTTGGTGATGTATGGCTTGGATGCAGCTGCTCGGCCATGGAAACCCATTCCATGAAGCTCTCTGCGCACTGTTCTTGAGCTAATCTGAAGGCCACGTGACATTTGGAGGTCTGTAGCAATTGACTCTTGAGAAAGTTGGTGACCTCTTCGCACTATGCGCCTCAGCATCTGCTGACCCCGCTCCATCAGTTTATGTGGCCTACCACTTCATGGCTGAGTTGCTGTCATTCCCAAACACTTCCACGTTCTTATAATACAGCTGACAGTTGACTGTGTAATATTTAGGAGCAAGGACATTTCACAACTGGATTTGTTGCACAGGTGGCATCCTATCACAGTTCCACACTGGAATTCACTGAGCTCCTGAGAGCGACCCATCCTTTCACAAATGTTTGTCAAAGCAGTCTGCATGCCTAGGTACTTGATTTTATACACCTGTGGCCATGGAAGTGATTGGAACACCTGATTCTGATTTTTTGGATGGGTGAGCAAATACTTTTGGCAATATAGTGTATGTTAAAATTAAATATGTATACTGAAAAGAAATCATAAATACCATCAACATAAAATGGAGCTTGCTCAGAGGCTGAAATACACCAAGTAAATGAGATGAGGAGTGTGAAGTAGAGGAGAAAGGTCAGGGAAGAAGAGAGGGATAGGAGAGAGGGCAGGGGGGAAGAGGAGGAGAGAAAGAAGGAGTAGAAAGAGGAGAGAGGAGAAGGAGGGAGGAAGGGGAAGTAGAGAAGAGAAGAACAACAGAGGCAAGAAATGAGGTAGGGAGGAGAAGGAGGAGACAGGGAGAAGAAAGTGATGGATAAGGTACAAATATGGTGTATGGGAGAGCAGTAGAGCCAATAAAAAGAAGATAGATAGATAGATGATAGATAGAATAATAGATAGATAGATAGATAGATAGATAGATAGATAGATAGATAGATAGATAGATGATAGATAGATAGATAGATAGATAGATAGATAGATAGATAGATAGATAGATAGATAGATAGATGATAGGTAGGTAGGTAGGTAGGTAGGTAGGTAGGTAGGTAGGTAGATAGATAGATAGATAGATAGATAGATAGATAGATAGATAGATAGATAGATAGATGATAGATAGATAGATAGATAGATAGATAGATAGATAGATAGATGATATAGATATAGATATAGATAGATATAGATAGATATAGATATAGATATAGATATAGATATAGATATAGATATAGATATAGATATAGATATAGATATAGATATAGATATAGATATAGATATTAGATATAGATATAGATATAGATATAGATATAGATATAGATATAGATATAGATATAGATATAGATATAGATATAGATATAGATATAGAATAACAGAGTTGGAAGGGATCTTGGTGTTCTTCTAGTCCAACCCTCAACTCAGGCAGGAAACCCTATAACATTTCAGACAAATGGTTGTCCAATATCTTCTTTAAAACTTAGAGTGTTGGAGCATTCACAACCTCTGGATGCAAGTTGTTCCACTGATTAATTGTTCTAACTGTCAGAAAATTTCTCCTCAGTTCTAAGTTGCTTCTCTCCTTGATTAGTTTCCACCCATTGCTTCTTGTTCTACCCTCAGGTGCTTTGGAGAATAGTTTGACTCCCTCTTCTTTGTGGCAACCCCTGAGATATTGGAACACTGCTATCATGTCTCCCCTAGTCCTTCTTTCTATTAAACTAGACATACCCAGTTCCTGCAACCGTTCTTCATATGTTTCAGCGTCCAGTCCCCTAATCATCTTTGTTGCTCTTCTCTGCACTCTTTCTAGAGTCTCCACATCTTTTTTACATTGTGGCAACCAAAACTGAATGCAGTATTCCAAGTGTGGCCTTACCAAGGCATTATAAAGTGGCATTAACACTTCACGTGATCTTGATTCTATCCCTCTGTTAATGCAGCCTAGAGCTGTGTTGGCTTTTTTGGCAGCTGTTGCACACGGCTGGCTCAAATATAAGTGATTGTCTACTAGGACTCCAAGATCTCTCTCACAGTTACTAATATTGAGCGAATGACTGGGATGATATGACCTTTAGATGATTCATTTTCACAACACATATTTGTTTAATCAGAAAAAGGTTGGATGCCCTTCAAGCATCTGGAGAGCTTTTCTTACCTTGTCTGCATCTGCAGATGTTTACAGGATGGAAACAACACAGGGGATTTGGTGCACTTTTAAAATACTTTACTCAACCTTTGAAAATGGCTTGACTTTGCTCAGTTTTATTTCAACCCTAAATCTGAACTGTGTGTTATTCTCTATAGCAAACTTTTTCATGCTGTGCTTATTATTTTATCATCATGGCATTTACTAAATGTTTAATATTTTGCTTATTGAACTGTGACCATCTACATCTCCACGTACATTATTATTTCATTATGTTTGAACTTAGAATTATGCAGGAAGGACAACCTTATATAATATCATGTAAAATAAAATTGGGAGTTTTCGCACAATTTATACTAAACTAATTATGAAAGCAGCACCAATTACAGTAAATGATAAAGTTAAGTTGATAATTGAAGCCAACTATTTTACATATGGCAATTCTAAATAGAAAGAATTATGAAAGGATTTAATAATTGTGATTGGTGCCTTGGGATCTTAATCTGGGTTTGACCCCATATATAGATTCTATATTCAGTCATATGCCTTGTAAATTACATGTATTGTTTTATTAGATTGATATGACTGGCACATTGTAAAGATCCAAGGCAACTAGTTTTGCCTTGAGGGATTATCTGAATCTTGATGATAATTTATGAAACAATGCCTTGGCTTGAACTTCATCAGTGGCTCAGGATGAATCATTGAAATGTCTGGCTTGATTCATCAGTTCTGTCTCTCAGTTACAAAAGTCCTTATATTCCTCTTCCTGTATAGTCAAAGGCACCATAGCAGTTTGGGGGGAAATGTTGTTTTGACTTACCTAGAAGGAAGATGTTGCCTGGAGTTTTGTCAAATTCAAGTATCCCTTTTGAACAGTGGTGAAATCTATTTTTTTTGCCACCAGTTCTGTGGGCATGTTTGATTGGAGGGGGTCATGTGACTGGGTGGGCATGGCCACCTTTTTCTCACTTTTCAAAGCATTATTTTCCTGCTGGTTTGGGTGGATAGACAGGAAAAAAATGCTTTAAAAAGTAGGGAAAAAGTTTGACGATTGCACGGCTCACAGCTGATGTGTATGATCGTCGGAAGCTCTTTTTTTAACTTTTTAAAGCATTTTGCCCTGCCTATTCACTGTCAAACTGACAGGAAAAAATTGCTTTAAAAATGGAAAAGAAAGTTTCCGACAATCACACAGATCAGCTGCAAGCCGCACAATCAGCAAAATGGCAGTACCCATACTTGCAAACAGTGCTTCAAACTGCTAGTAGCAAAAGCTAGGGACGAGAGATGGGAGCTCATCCTGTCCCGTGGATCTGGACTCAAACCACAAAAGTGCTGTCAATCACTTAGGGCATCCAGCATCATTAAGCCTCTGCACCACTGCATTCCCCCAATACCTTGGTGAAATCCTGTCAAATGGTCTTCAGTATACTACCTGAACTGTCAAGGTGGATTTTGTAACTGTGATCATTTAGATCAGGGTGTCAAACTCAAGGTCGGGGCCCAGTTCTGGTCTGCAGGCAGGGGTGGGTTCCTGTCAGCATTACTACCAGTTTGGTGCCTGAAAAGTTTTGTTCAGGCGTGCTCACTTCGCTCGCATGCATGCCGGATGTGCACTCCACACGCATGCGCATTTGCATTTAAAAAAGAAGAAAAAATTACATTTTTTCAATGAAGATTGTTCTGTGGATATGCCGAACAGAATTTAAAGATGGGGGCACCCAGGATAGAATCGGTACGGTCACATGTCCAGCTGAGTTACTACCTATTCGGCCAAACCAGTCTGAACTGGTAGGAACCCACCTCTGTCTGCGGGGCCACCCTGGAAACAGGTAAGGACCAGCCCACAGTGCTTCTGCCAATAAAAATGGAGTGGCCCTCCCGAGCTCCATTTTCACTGGCAGAGGGTTGCAGGAGGCAGTGGCAGCCAAAAATGGAGCTCAAGGTCCACTTGGGCCACCACAGGAGTCCTGGCATGAGTAATGTTGAGTTGGCCATGCCCATCCTGGCCACACCTTTCCCTTGAGTTCAACAACACAACCCTGATGTGGCCCTCAATGAAATTGAGTTTGACACTCCTGATCTAGATATGCTAAGGAACTAAGCTCAGCAGCCGTTGTTCCTTAAATTTCCACCACACTCTTCTTTGTTCTATCATTTGTTCTATCTTTGTTCTATCATTTCCTAGTGTGTGGTTGTTCCACTTCCTGTGAATATATACATTGTGTCCTAGTACATGATAAGTCACATGTATTCTGAGTGGTATGTCCTCACTATTCATAGCCTATCCTGGATAAGCTATCTATGGATGCTGTATTTATTGATTTGAAATGAGATCCTTGCTCCTTGAAAGCTGTTTGAGAAGAGCATTTTCTTATTTCACTCACAAGTGTTATCCTCTACCAAATATGATAGCTTTCAAGAATCCATGGAAAGTCACATCTAAGCGTCCTAGCAAGACATAAGTGAGATAAGAAGTCAGCATCATAAGAATCTAACTTAAGTCTACTAGGATCACATCTTCTGCCTCTGAGTCACTCATTGCCTTTTCTCCTCAAGTGAGTGTGGAAGCACTAGGAAAGATGAAGTTTCCTGAGAAACTGGTGTCCAGATTCCTTTTACTTCAGTCGTCTGTCTGCTTTCCATTGTTCTGCTCCTCTGATTCATTCTTATTCTGTGTGTCTCTCTTCCCTTTTCCTGTACCACAGAAAATGTCAAGGCGGCCTCCCTCAGTAACCGAGAAAGAAACCACTCAACTCCATTTTGCAGAATTAAGAGTACTTTTACTGGTCATGAGTAGATAGCAGCTAAGCAAAGCAAGATCTAAGGCAAAAGCGCGCATAATCATAGATATCAATATGTGACCCAACTCCCTCCCCTTGTTAACCCCATTCCATGGTTGAATCCGCACATCCCTCAGGTGTCATGTGGGAGACATCTTCAAAAAGCATCATCAGGTTGGTATGCCGGACAGTTGGCCTTGGCAGCAAATCCTCTATCTGCAGCATTTTAAGGCCATTTTAGGCTGTTTGGGGCTGTTCTTTGGGCTGTTGGTGGCCCAAAAATGGCATGAAAACACCCCCCAAAATTGCCTGCAAACTGCCCCCCAAAAAGCCAAAAAACAGACATGCCCCTGCCAGTTAGCTGGTCTTTGGGTTTCCTATGCTCAGGCGCATGCACAAGCATGCACATGCATTCTGGTTTGAGCACTTGGTGCCAAAAAGGTTTGCCATCACTGTTCTAGTGGTATGTAATTTTGGTAACTTTAAGACTTGTTGACTTCAACTCCCAGAATTCCTGGAGTTGGCTGAAATCCATAGGTCTTGGATTGCCAAGGTTGGACAACCCTGGTCTATGTTGTTTTAATCATGCTCCGGAATCAGGTGCTTTGTTCAGCTAATGAACAAGCAGCCGTAGACAGCAAGCAAAGTACTCTACATCCCAAATGGATGCAACCCCCAACAAAATTATCTTCTTCAGATAGGTGGAAGCCCAAGGAAGCTTGGATACGCCGAGCTGGAATTCTATACAGTACTTATTTTCCCAAAACAGAATTCCATTGCATTCAGTGAGAATTGTAGCTGCAGAGCAATTAATAACAGGGATGCAATGGCTCAGTGGTTAAAGGTGCTGAGCTTGTCAGCTGGAAGCCCAGGTTTGAGACCTGAGAGTTCCGTGACGGGCTGAGCTCCTATTACTTGTCCCAGCTCCTGTCCACCTAGCAGTTCGAAAGCATGGAGATGTAAGTAGATAAATAAGTATCATTTCAGTGGGAAAGTAGCAGCATTCTGTATGCTACATATATTGGCATACAGTCATGCTGGCCACATGACCATGGCCATGTCTTTGGACAGTGCTAGCTTTCTCAGCTCAAAAATGGAGATGAGCGGTGCTCCCTAGAATCAGACGTGACTGGACAGGTGAAATTGTTACCTTTAGCAAATAATAAGAGTGTTAATTTATGGGATAATACATAAGGAAATAGGACAACAGTGATCCTTCCATAATCAGAGTTGGATTATTATTATTTAAGTGCCATTGTGGCACAGTGGTTATAATGTAATACTGCAGGCTACTTCTACTGACTGCCAGGTGTCAGTAGTTTGGCAGTTCGATTCCCATTGGCTCAATGTTGACTCAGCTTTCCATCCTTCCGAGGTTGGTAAAATGAGGACCCAGATTCTTGGGGACAATATGCTGATTCTGTAACTGCTTAGAGTTGACTGTAAAGCACTGTAAAGTGGTATATAAGTCTAAGTGCTATTGCTATTATTCACAAAAGTAGCCTACTCACTATTTAAGTACTTTGTTTGCAAAAATACAGGTAGTCCTCGACTTACAACAGTTTTGTTTAGTGACTGTTTGAAGTTACAATGGTAATGAAAAAAGGGACTTATGACCAGTTTTCACACTTGCAATCATTTCAACATCTCCGTGGTCACGTGGTTAAAACGCTTGGCAACTGACATGTATTTATGACAGTTTGCAGTATCCCGGGTCATGTGATCACTTTCTGACAAGCAAAGTCAACAGGGAAAGCAGATTCACTAAACAACCATGTTACTAACTTAACAATTGCAATGATTCACAGCTTCAGTTCTCAGAGCTTAGTACAGCTAGCCACGCCCAGGCCCCTTACTGTCCCAGCTCCCATTGGCTAACCTTGTTACTAAGCCCTATTCATTGGCTGACTTTGTTACAATGTCTCTGCCAGTCATGAATTCTCTGACAAATTGTAAATGTAAAATAAGATAGGAAGAACATGCATATTGTATTATGGTTTCTTCTAACCCTTTTACCAGCAATGGCTATTAAAGGCATCACTTGTTGTTGCTTTTCTGTGTAACAAAGTAATATGGAGATATTCTCACTAGATACTAATCGGAGTGTGTGCATATGGATTACCTCTGTGTAGCTGGTAACCAGGGCAGCTCCATTGTACATTGTTTGCTCACTTGTATGTGTGTGTTACTTTTGTATTGCACCTTTGTTTCTAGGTGTAATGAAAAACAGGGAAATTCCACAATAGCAATAGCAATAGCAATAGCAGTTCGACTTATATACCGCTTCATAGGGCTTTCAGCCCTCTCTAAGCAGTTTACAGAGTCAGCATATCGCCCCCACAGTCTGGGTCCTCATTTTACCCACCTCGGAAGGATGGAAGGCTGAGTCAACCCTGAGCCGGTGAGATTTGAACCGCCGAATTGCAGCTAACAGTCAGCTGAAGTGGCCTGCAGTACTGCACTCTAACCACTGCGCCACCTCGGCTCAAGAAGAGGAAGTAATTAGGAAAATTCTGATTTGTGCTGAAATGGATAAATTGACATAAGAATTGAAGAACAAAGACAAATCAGACTGTTATAAGATCTGGGATAAATTTTATCAATAGTTGGAACAAAAAAGGAAAGACCCCAAAATAAGCAATGATTAAGATTTATAGACTGGAGATAAGAATTATGCATGAAATTATAACAGTGAAAATGTATAAGACAAGAACAAAGCAACAAGGATCGAAATACGATATCCTTATATTTGCAAATACTGAATAGACCAATTGCAAATAAGCATGGCGGTTATAATAAGTTAACTTTATATTTTAGTATGTATGGCAAAGACATGGTCAGGATGGTTACACTGCGTTCAATGTTTTAATATGTGTCTAATAAAAAAAAACCTTTTTAAAAAAAGGATGGAGGGGAACTTGGAAGGTGATAGCAATATTCCGATATTCCAAGCAACTACAAAAAGGTCTCTACCACAGGAATGCATTATTCATGTGCTACATTTTATTCTGCAGTTCCCAGTTAAATCTGGCTGGGTTTTCAACCTGACCTTTTGCCAAGTTCCCCAGTTGCCCCAACAGAACACCTGATGTAGTTTGTTTTCAAACAGTGGTCAGGACGGGGATGGGCAGAGTACCGAGCAGTTTGCATGATTTCTTTACCACGTCTGTCGGATTAGAAAAAAATAAAAAGAAATAAACATGCATAATTTAACTTTATAAAATATTAAAGCAGGGGTTAATTGCTTTTTATCTACCAGAGTGCACTTACAATCATTGGCTAGGGGGACGTATGATCACATCTAGCTTATTCCTGAACAAACCACACCATTAGAACATTGCTTCCTTCCCTCCCCTATGAGAACCCCCCCCCCAAGAATTCTCAGTTTGTAAAACTGTAAATTAAGTGGGTAATGGCCTTGCAGGTTCAGTACCTTTAGGTAGCTAAGGACCAGGGAGGGAAGATATAATTAAAGATCTAAATTTCAGGGCAGGGATGAGGTGAAAAGAAAGGTTAGGAGACTGGTTAAGAAGCTAGCTTTTTTCCACATCCATTGGACCTTACTGGAAAAAGGGTGGGGGGGAGATGCTATTCTTAGTTCTCTAAGTAATAAAGCATTCAAAACTATGGAACAAAATCTCAGCCCAGTTTGTTTCCTTCCTAATGTTTTTTAAAAAGACGTTGATTCTGCAAACAAAAATGAAGAAGTTTCTTTACTTGATGTGGTTTCATCTAAAGATTAGAATAATAAGCAAGCCAAACATGTTGACTCAGAAAGATTGGTCAGTTTGAAAAGATGGTAGTTTTGTCCCCACAAAGTTCCTTTTCAACCAGCAGATAACTTTAATTTAATTAGATAGATAGAATAGAATAGAGTAGAATAGAATAAGACAGCTGGAAGGGACCTTGGAGGTCTTCTAGTCCAACCCCCTGCCTAGGCAGGAAACCTTCCAGTGTTGGAGCATTCACAACTTCTGGATGCAAGTTGTCCCACTGATTAATTGTTCTGTCAGGAAATTTCTCCTTAGTTCTAAGTTACTTCTCTCCTTGATTAGTTTCCACCCATTGCTTCTTGTTCTACCCTCAGGTGTTTTGGAGAATAGCTTGACTTCCTCTTCTTTGTAGCAACCCCTGAGATATTGGAACACTGCTATAATGTCTCCCCTAGTCCTTCTTTTCATTAAACTAGACATACCCAGTTCCTGCAACCGTTCTTCATTTGTTTTAGCCTCCAGTCCCCTAATCCTCTTTGTTGCTCTTCGCTGCACTCTTTCTAGAGTCTCAGCATCTTTTTTACATCATGGTGACCAAAACTGGATGCAGTATTCCAAGTGTGGTCTTACCAAGGCATTATACAGTGGTATTAACACTTCAGGCAATCTTGATTTTATTCCTCTGTTTATGTAGCCTAGAACTATATTGGCTTTTTTGGCAGCTACTGCTCATATTTAAACGGTTGTCCATTAGGACTCCAAGATCCCTCCCACAGTTACTACTATTGACCAAGGTACCACATATACTGTACCTGTGCATTTCGTTTTTCTTACCTAGAACCTTACTTTTTTCACCATTGAATTTCATTTTGTTAGATAGCGCCCAATGTTCAAGTCTGTCAAGATACAGTTAGATAGATAGATAGATAGATGATAGATAGATAGATAGATAGATAGATAGATAGATAGATAGATAGATAGATAGATAGATAGATAGATAGATCAGTTATAACACCTTTTTAATTTTTATTCCTATTTAAGAATATAGAAAGAAGAAAACTAAGAAATAACTTTGTGTATAGGTAGTCCTTGACTTACAACTGCAATTGAGCCCAACATGTCTGTTGCTAAGCGAGACTGTTCTTAAGTGAATTTTGCCTCATTTTACAAACTTTCTTGCCACAGTTGTTAGGTGAATCACTGTGGCTGTCCAGTTAGTAACACTGTTGTTAAGTGAATCTCGTATCCCCATTGACTTTGCTTGTCATAAGATTGCAAAAGGCGTTCATGTGACCCTGGAAAACAAGATCACATGGGTGAAGTGTGAAAACGGTCATAACTCACTTTTTTCAGTGTCGTCGTAACTTTGAATGGTCGCTAAATGAACTGTTATAAGTCGAGGACTACTTGTAATATGTCGGCAGATATGAAATGCTGAAGACATCTGTAGTTTTAGTTTGGAAGTCTAAACTAGATTTATTTCCCACACAATGTTTTTTTTTAAATGTCTTCAAGCTTAGTCTGTGTTGGCAAAATATTCTCTACAACATCTCTGAGTCATTAATGCCACAGGGAATTATTGATCAGTTTGTCTGAGGAAGGAAGTTGCATAGGTACTAACATTTAGTTAAATGATTAAATTAGGTCTCATTAAAGGAGGAACAGAAAGAGCAAAACAAGCAAAACTCTCTCTGGTATAGATTGGAAAGATTCAAAGTGGCATAACACATCTTTCCCCATTTTCATTTTTTACAAGGCTGTGATAAGGGAGGTTTGAGAACTGGGTGACTAGTAATGGAGTAGTAATACTGTGTTTGATCTATTTCAATGTTTCTCAGTCTTGGTTATTTTAAGATCAATGGAGTTCAACTCCCAGAATTCCACCAGCAAGTTGGCTGGGGGAATTCTGGGAGTTGAACTCCATCGTTCTTAAAGTTGCCAAGGCTGAGAAATAATGGCGTATTTTATTATGTCTACTCACTGGTACACTAGTTATGTTTATTTCCTATGTTGGCTTGCAAAATATGTAGAATTCCCTAATACACACTTTTTGTAAGCAACTTTTTCTAACAAGGATAGCATTTTAGGTTTATTGTTGAGCTCAGGGACTGCTTTGCATTGCAAAATTGGAAGAACAAAAGGCAGTGGAAAATATGTGTCTCAAGCCCTCAAAGTTATTTTAAAATGCAGCCCAAACAAAAGGAGTTATTTAATTATTTAAAGCTATTTACATAATATGTGGAGTCATATGTCTGTATTCACACATTCAAGCAAATGTATAAAAGCAATCATCGTCTCCAAAATATGTACAGCCCTTTTTTAATTGGCTCTTTGGTAATAACTTTATTAGATTTTTAAACAAAGAAATATTTAATGTGAAGAAAAGAAGGAAAAAAAGAAAGAAAGAAAGAAAGAAGTAAAAATGCAGAAAAATAGGAAAGAAAAAAGTAATACAAAGAAATGGCTTTCTTTCTTTTTTTACAACAGTGAAAGGCAGAAATTTAAGTAAAGCTCTTACTCTGGTTATAACATAACTAATTCATATGTATATATTTTCTAACCATCAAACCCATTCTAATTTCATTTTTTTTCTATTTTGTGCAAAAGGGTTTCCAAAAGGCAGTAAACTTAATTACTGTTTCTAATGATTGTCTGTCATTTCAGCCACCTCTGCAAGCTTTGTCATCTTCACTGAATACTCTTCCACTGAGGATAATATCAAATCTTTCCACCATTGTGCACATAAGAATCTTGCTGTAGTTATTATGTATTTTCCATACGTTTTTCCCCCAATTTTTTGATTTTTTTATGTTTCCCAAGAGAAACATCTCTGGCTTCAGTTCTATTTTACTCTTCCGAAATTTCTGAATTAATGAATCCAAAATTACAAGCCCACCAAGCATAATAAAAAGTTCCCTCTTATTCACATTTCCAGTGTAATTTCATTTAGACAGGTTTTCCCATGACGAATACCAAAGGTACATCATTATATAAATTTATCATTAAGATGATCACATAACATAAATTTCAGTACTTTCATCCCTGTATGCTCCCATTGATCAATATGTATGCTATAACCAAAGTTTTTAGCCAATTTTATCATACATTAATAATCCAATAAGCCCAGAGTTTATTGCTTTGGTACATGGACAGCTATATAAATCAGATGGATGGATGGATGGATGGATGGATGGATGGATGGATGGATGGATGGATGGATGGATGGATGGATGGATAGATAGATAGATAGATAGATAGATAGATAGATAGATAGATAGATAGATAGATAGATAGATAGATTGGTAGGTAGGTAGGTAGGTAGGTAGGTAGGCAGGCAGGCAGGCAGGCAGGCAGGCAGGCAGGCAGGCAGGCAGGCAGGCAGGCAGGCCGACAATATGTTGCATCACCCACTCTTTCATCCAAACTAAACAACAAGCTGCAAAATATAATTTCAAATTAGGTAAAGCCAAACTCTTCTTTCTTTACTGTCTTGAAAGACCTTACATTTGATCTGGGTTTTTCCTTGGCCCCGCCACACAAATTTAGATATATCTTTCTGGCATTCTTTAATTAGTAAATCAAAACAGGTCTCAAACAAAACTTTGTCTGAAACAAAAATAACATTTTAGGCCTAGTCATCCTTAATTGGGATGGTTAATTATGTCACGAATCCATCATTTCTGGACAATTTCAAAGATTCCTTACATAGTCAATGGGGAAAAAAAGTATTTTGGATCAGTTCCCTGATAATAGAAGGAAATGAAGTAAAAGAGATCAGAGAAAAAGGTTATCAGCTGAAGTTTTTCAGCTCCTTCTCTATTTAAAACTCTATTAATGAAAGCACTGATAATTTCTCATGAAAATGGGTTTCTATGATTATATAATGAGATATTGTTATATTGTTACTTTTTGTAATTAATTAGCTTGTTTGTGTGTGTGTGTGTTTATCTATATTTGTATTGTTTGTTGTCTAAACCACATCTCTCCTTCTCTATCAGCTGTTTAAGTTGCAGTGTAGTCTTTCTATTACTTATACATTGCAAATCAGTGGTGAAATTCAAAATGTTTTACTACTGGTTCTTTCAAAGTTACCTCAGTAGCTTGTAAAACAGAGGGGGCATTTTCTTGAAGGCAATCTGGCCTGTTACATGTAACATAATAGATAGAAGTGACTGTGATACGGAAACAGGATTCACCATATATAATTAAGCAAACCAATGAAAGCTTTTTCATAAATAAAGTCTGTCATAATTAATATAGAACTTTAACTCACCGGAGCTGTAGTAAAACTACCTAGCTGAAGATGTAGGTCAGAGACAGTGAAAGCTTTTGGGTCAGGTTTAGTGATATAAATTTAGGCACACTTCCTTGTATTGACTTTCTTTCGTACGTTATCAAGCAAAGCACAGGAGCACTTAATTCAAGAGAAGGAGCGTTATATTCAGAGTGGAAGAATATATTTTATTGATATGGTTATATAAGCATTTTGAACAAGGAATTCCACATGAAAATCCCCTTTCCTTATCAGGTGATGGGATCAGTCCCTTTCTCTTACTGTAGTCCAACTTATAGGGAAGTTAGTAGAATATAAATTCATATGTACAAAGCAGTGGTGGGTTCTGGTACAGTTGGAACAGCCCCAGTGTCACCCACATGGACGCGGTGCTTGCCTGCGACGCTTCCGCAAGCCTCCATGACACTCCAGCTGCTCGGCGGAACATCGCGCAAGCACTGTACGCGCCATGCAGGTGCATGGAAGCGCCAAAGGTTTAAAGGACAGGTAAGCAGCTGAGGCGGATGGGCTGGCCCTCCGTAGCACCATACCAGAATGGTACCCGGTGCTCTGGGTAGGCTCCGGTACGCCCGTACCAGGGTGTACCACCTGCAACCCACCACTGGGTTGCAGGCGGTAAGAAAGAAACAAAACCACAAAAAGATGCATGAAAGAATCAAGGTATTGATTTCAATCTGTCACAGAGTTGAAATCAGTATTTCTATAATTCATAGGCATTTTGTTGAACAGAACTCAAATTTACCATCAATTTTTATATATCACCCAACTCTCATATTTTGACCTTCTAAATCTAATGACCTTCTATTTCTTAATAACATCCATTCTTTCATCCAAACTAAACAGTAGGCAGAAAAATCTTATTTTAAATTTGGTAAACCCTCTTTCTTTCACATGCAAGGTATGTTATAATACTTCGAATTTTATTTGTTTTCTTCTCTGCCATATAAATTTAGATATAGCCTTTTCCATTGTCGAAAGGGTACATCAGTTATCAAACAAATATTGTCTGAAAGCAAAATATCTTTCTAAGTAAAATATTAATCTTAATCATAGAAGCTCTACCCAACAGTGCCAATTGTAATTGATCTCATATTGTCGTATCTTTTTCTTACTTCATTCCATGTCTTAACATATTTTCAAATAATGTGCAATTAGTATTTGCGATAATTGCATACTTTATCTTCTCCTCAATATTAAAACCTATCTTATTCATCAGTTGTGTTTGATCTTGTATCTTCATGCTTTTGTTAACATATTTATCTTCTGTTTATTAATCTTGAAGGCTGTTGATGAACCACAATGGTTCAGTAGAATTGTTATGTGTTGTGCCATCTTGAAATATGCAGCAAATACCTTAAATATAATGTTATTTGTACCTGTTGGGTATTAAATGCAAGTTTGGAAAAGTCCATCTTCTCCACAGCAAATTTCCCTGAAATCGCAGCTGACACTCACTCTGAATACTGACCTTGCTCCCAGGGAGGTATTTGTCCTTTGGAGAATAGGATTACCTCAGAGGGCACATGTACAACAAAGTAATCTTGCTAGGTGTGAATGTTGTCATGTGCAGTGATTGTTGATAAATGAGTCCTTCTTCTATTGGCTGCAGCAAATCAAAAATAGAGAGAAAATGAGATGCTCTCCTTATTTGCCACAGTACATGCTGTTAAGTTAGGCTCACTATTGTCCAATACAGTGACATATCTTTTACAATGGCAAGTTGAAGGAGATTAGGTTTAAAATGAGGGTGAAGGGTGAAACAGAGAATAGAAGTGCATGTCTAGTATCTCTGGACAAAATCGAAAGAGATAGATAGATGGATGGGTGGGTGGGTGGGTGGGTGGATGGATGGATGGATGGATGGATGGATGGATGGATGGATGGATAGATAGATAGATAGATAGATAGATAGATAGATAGATAGATAGATAGATAGATGCTAGATAGATAGATGATATATCGATAGACAGATAGATGATGGATGGATGGATGGATGGATGGATGGATGGATGGATGGATGGATGGATGGATGGATGGACGGACGGATGGACAGACAGACAGACAGACAGATAGATAGTTACTAGATCGATCGATCGATAGACAGACAGATGATGATAGATAGATAGATATAGATACAATGACATCTCTATGTCTGTATTTGGTATTTTCTTTCTCTTTTTTTGAAAATTTTATTAATTTCATATATACATTCACAATTATATGATCTCATAACTGTTATTAATAATATGTATTTATAACAATTTTTCCCCTACAGTTGACAATATACTTGAAATTGCTTTCTTACCATCCCATAACTCCATCTTATCTTACAACATTCCCACTTCTTCTTCCTTCCTTCCCTCCTTTCTTCTCTCCTACTCTCCTTCCTTCCCTCCTTCCTTCCCTCCCTCCTTCCCCCTTCCCTCCCCCTTTCTTCTCTCCTTCTCTCCTTCCCTCCTCCTTCCCTCCTTCCTTCCCTCCTTTCTTCTCTCCTCCTCTCCTTCCTTTCCCCCTTCCTTTCCTCCTTCATTCCCGCCTTCCTTCTCTCCTACATTCCCTCCTTCCTTCCCTCCTTTCTTCTCTCCTTCTCTCCTTCCTTCCCTCTATTGTTAATCTTAGGTACTCTGCCATGCAACATGTAAGGAAGGTATCCTTAAAAAGATTTTTGGTTGATGACTTTGATTATTTTTGCACATGGTAATTTTATCTAAGCAGGAGAACACTAAGTAAACTTGGAATTAAACTCCAAAAGTCACCTTCTCATCCAGAGTAGAAAGTATGTGCTATATGGAATATTACATAGGCGGGTGATGGTGGTTGTTTTTGCTTTATGCACAATAGCATTCTGTTCATTTTTCCCCCTTCTCCTATTACTTCCCTATAGCCTAGATTTATTTCAAATATCCTCTAATCCTCCAACATAGCTTTAGGAAATTCCCAGGTCTCAAGAGGAAGTAAAAGCTAGCTTCATAGGCAAGTAACATCTTTATATACTTTTTTTTTTAAGGCACACAAAATGATTATAGTCTAAAAATGTCTTTCCTCAAGTAATTTCCAAAGCACCTTCTTTGGAACATGACTGATGATTACATTTTAAACTGGTGAATCTGTACAATTTAGAGAAGACATTTCAAATATCTGTTAGCTGTCTTTCTGATTCTAGTTACATATACTTTTCTAGTAATAAATACCTAGTCTTTTTACCTCCCTAATTCTATTGCAAATAACAGTTTCACCATCACCTGCCTTTTTCTCCTCTTCCTCCTTTCCATCGGTTATGTTTCATTGCTGTCCATGTGCACCTAAGTACACAAAATGTTTACAGAACTGTATCATGAGTACCTGTCATTCAATCTTCTTCAAATTCATGCAAGAAAAATAAGATTCACAATTCTTATGTCTTATGTTTGTGTGAACAAAATGGAAAGAAGCAGAAAAAAGAACATCTTTTATTTTTCCTTAGCCTCACCTTATGCTCCTACAAACTCACGATGAAACAGTGTTGACTTATAATGCAGTACAAAGAAATGCAGACAAGCCAATTCTGCATTAATAACTGATAATAGTTATCATCGGTATAGTATAGTATAACATAGCATAGCATAGCACAGCACAGCACAGCACAGCACAGCACAGCACAGCACAGCACAGCACAGCACAGCACAGCACAGCACAGCACAGCACAGCACAGCACAGCAGCCTTTATTGTCATTGTACATCATGTATACAACAAAATTGGTTTTAGCCTCACTGGTGCAGTCCATGATAACTAATACAAACAATATAAAAAGTATAAAGAATAATCCCTATGCAAGTAATTAGGAAAAAGAAAGAAAAAGAAAAACTTTCTGTGTACGCATGGAATGATTGTGGTTGTGTTTAGGAGTCTGACAACCCAAGGATAGAAACTATTTTTAAACCTATTTGTTCGGCTGGCTATGTTTTTATGTCTTCTGTCTGATGGTAGAAGTGCAAAGAGACACTGACCAGAGAGTGAATCATCTCTGAGTATCTTCCTTACTCTGCTAAAGCAGCAAGACCTGGCATATAGTGGTGTTAGAGAGCAACCAATGGTAATCATCATCATCATCATCATCATCATCATCATCATCATCATCATCATCATCATCTTATCTTATGGTTCATTCCACAGTCAGCCAGATGTTTAGACTGGACTTGACATTTTTATCTACCTATCAAGTCTTTCCCAAGGACCTGGGATAGACAGATGTACTTATTTAATGGTGTTAAATGTCTCGGTACATGATGTAAGCTTAAACAAGTAAAGATTTTTTTTTGCAATTGACTGGTGATGATTTTGTCATTGCAAATGATATTCAAGTAGTGCTCCAGATGTTTTGGGGTTGCCAAAGTTTGGCTCTATTCCTACTTTCTTTTTTAAAATCCTTTTCAATTTTCTCAGCTAGGAAGAAATTGCACATACTTGCTATAAATATTAACCCTGCTGGATATATTTGCAAAGACCCCACTCTGAGGTCTGCCTATGATTATAGTTCATATTTTGCTCCTATCTGAAAGACGAAACTGTTCCCTGGTCTATTCCTTTCTATTTAAGATGTGTGCTGTGTAGTCTACAAATAAGAAAACAAATTCTTTTTTGGAAATGAAAAAAATTGGGGAATTAATAAGGTGACCATACTGAGTTCAGAAAATGAAGGTACTTTTCCCCAAGACAGTGGTGGGATTCAAAAATATTTACTACTAGTTCTGTGGGCGTGGCTTGGTGGGCATGGCAGGGGAAGGATACTGCAAAATTCCCATTCCCTCCCCACCAGTGGTGGGTTGTTCTTACCGTCGCTACCGGTACGCTGCTCAAGGGGCCACACGTCCTGTTCATGCATGTGTGCTGCGCACGCTTGTGCAATCCGCTGCCCCTGCGACACCCAGCCTCTTGTTAGGGCTTGTGCAGGGACCACATGCTATGCATGCATGTGCAATTGACCAGTTGCTTTAATATAGAATGCACACAGGTGGGTGGGCCAAATGAGCCACCCTACCGGTACGCTGTCAGCTCCTCCTGGCTACTACCGGTATGGCTGTACCGTACCGTACTGTGAGGAACACACCACTGCTCCCCATCCTACTAACCTGCTTTCCAGCTCCTTTCTCCTGTTCAGGACGAGAAAGGAAGATCAGCTGGGAAGCAATAGGGGCATGGCCAGCCTATTTGCTGGTTCTCCGAACTACTCAAAATTTCGGCTACCGGTTCTCCAGAACCCGTCAGAATTGGCTGAATATCACTTCTGCCCCAAGATGAATAAATAATTAAACATGAAACTAACCATTTGATTCCACTCTTCATTCATTTTTTTTCTCTCTCTCATACAAATACCTGTAATTGTCCCAGAGCGAATGCTTGTATTCTATTTAATTGAGCAGAGGCATTGCTCACAGAGACGTGAACAGGATCTGATTTCCTCTCCTATTTAGAAGGTCTGGAGAAAGATTGTGTCATGCCTTTATCTACAGAGGTATCAACATGACAGAGAAAGGATGGTGGTGATGGTGATTTAAAATACCATGCAAAATTTAGCAATCAACACATACTTGCCCCACTTTTTACAATTCTATTTATGTTTCTAGCGCATGACATCCTCCAAATTCGCTATATGCTTCGAGCACAATTGGGCCTTGAGGATCTGTAATGAATGATACATGGGGGGAAGCCACAAAAGGAAGAACGGCTACATGATGTGGAAAAGATCTGGAATCTTATATGTGTCTATACACTCCCCAGACGATTAAGAATAGTGTTTTGCAATTTGAGCAACGTCCACACTTCATGGACTTCATCTCCAGCAATTCCCCCACCAGTGTGGCCTTTAAAAATCAAGATGTAGAATCTGGTACATTGACATTATAAACAACAGAATAACGAAGTTGGAATGAGACTTTGGAGGTCTTCTAGTCCAACCTTCTGCTGAGGCAGAAAACCCTATATCAGTTCAGGAAAATGGTCATCCAATCATTTCGTAAAAACCTCCAGTGTTGGAGCACTCACAACTTCTGGAGGCAAGTCATCCCACTGATTAATTGTTCTAACTGTCAGGAAATTTCTCCTTAGTTCTAGATTGGTTCTCTCCTTGATTAGTTTCCATCCATTGCTTTCTTGTCCTGCCTTCAGGTGCTTTGGAAAATAGGTTGCCCTTCCTTTCTTTGTGGAAGACTCTTAGATATTTGGAGCGCTGCTATCACATCACACCGGTCTTCCTTTTCATTAAATTAGACATACCCAATTCCTGAAAACATTCTTCATATGTTTTATCCTCCAGTCCCCTAATCATCTTGGTTGTTTTTCTCTGCACTCTTTCTGGAGTCTCAGCATCTTTTTTATATCGTAGCAACCATGATATGAAAAAAAACCTGCTTCTCTTTTAGCTCTGCTCTTCTTCTCATGAAATCTGAATTATGTAAAAGCATTCTTAAATTTGGGGTGATATTAGACACTAATGGAAATTATGATGTACTACACATTGTGAAATGCAGTAGATATAGAGGTGTCTTTAAAAAATCAGGGCCAATTAGCATGACATCTGTATCATTCCTATATTAAAATACAGTTTATTTTGGTGATATGCTAATAGCACATATCCGACTATTTGCTTTAATTTCTTGTTTAGTCTTTCTAAAAGCTTTGCTTTCTTATCATTCCCAAAGGGAATGATTATTTTAGTCATTGCTTATTCTAGTCGTGACAAAAGAAGGGTAGAAAAGGAAAGGAGGACACTAGGTGATATTTTCTCTATTTAGCACCATTAAAAGAACAATTTGATGGACGGGGATAATTCATCTAACATTAAATACATTTTAAGCTTTGCCCCATATTTTTAAACACCTTCCTGTTTTTAAGTCTTGCAACCCTACAATTATTTGCTTTGGAATAAGTTCTTCTGAATTCAGTGGAGCTTGTGCATATACGTGTTTTTCGGTATATGCATATTCTTTTTTCTGATGCATCTTAAGCTAAATAAGGGACATATGCACTCAAAGCTAGGAGAAATGAAAAATGAGTTTGCTTACCTTCTCCAAGGATGTCATTTAATAATATAAATCTCTGTCAAGATGTAAAAAAAAAATGCAAAGAAAACCCTAGAAAGGACAAAAACAATCCAATGCTTTCAATCCAGGATATTGTTCTCACCTTTACAATGGTTCCACCACAAAACCGCGGAGGACAAAATCGCGCTCGACGAAAGCGCGCATTTGACGTCATCACAGCGTGACGAAAACATCGTGCTGTGATCGAAAAATGTAAAAATAAAGCGAAAACCTTACCCTAACCCCCCCAAACCTAACCCTAAACCTAACCCTAAACCTAACCCTTAACCTAACCCTAAATCTAACCCTAAACGTAACCCTTAACCTAACGCTAAACCTAACGCTAACCCTTAACCTAACGCTAAACGCAACCCTAACGCTCTAAACCTAACCCTAACCCTTAACCTAACCCTAACCCTAACCCTAAACCTAACCCTTACCTTTATGTGAATCGGCTTGCTTTAATTTTATTTTTATTTCAATTTTTAATTTTTTTCGTTGCGCTGTGATGACGTCAAATGCGCGCTTTCGTCGAGCGCGATTTTGTCCTCCGCGATTTTGACGGGTCACGCTTCACAATAACTGACTGCGTACGTAGGAAATACATACATTTTGGGGGGGATGGCAAATATACTATTGCGAAGGAGAGAAGAGACTTAAACCAATTGACCCTGATCATTGGCTGCCCAAGGGATTAAATATTTAAGATTTGATTTAAAGTTTCAGGTCTACAGCAAAAAAAACCCTAAACAAGGCCAAAGTTGTCTTCAATACACCTGTACAGGAGTGATTACACTTGAACAGAAGGGCAGGACACTAATAGGTGAAAAAACACTGGATGATTTTTGACTGATTTGCAGGTAATCAGCAAAGATTTCTCTTTCATACTAAAATATGTTACCATGTTTTCCCCCCTGCCTATAGCACACAGTTGAATTGAATAAAGTGCTTGTCAGTAGCAATTTTCGTGGTCTTTGTTTTTGCTTTTAATACAGGAATATTGAAACCTCTGAAGTTCTGCTTGGATTTTTTCCAAGCAGAACTGGATTGTTTGTATACTGTTTAATTTTGCAGAGGTATTGCTCTCATAAACAGGAACAATATTTGATTTCCACTCTTATCTGGGAGGTTTGAAGAAATTATTATATACTTTATTCATTAAACATGACACTCCGTCAACTGAACATTCAAAAATGCATCACAAATACCATTGACTGGTGCTAATGGATGGTATTGTTTGCTGCCAGCATCCTAGGTTGTTGTTGTTGTTGTTGTTGTTATCATTATCATCTTTATCATCATTATCATCATCACCACCACAAAGTCAGCTAGATGTTCAGGCTGGATTTGACATTTTTGTCTACCTATTGAGTCCTTAACAAGGTCCTGGGATAGGCAAATCTGGATGTTTGACGGTGTTACTGATATCATCATAGGATAGCAATAGCAGTTAGACTTATATACTGTTTCATAGGGCTTTCAGCCCTCTCTAAGCGGTTTACAGAGTCAGCATATTGCCCCCACAGTCTGGGTCCTCATTTCACCCACCTCGGAAGGATGGAAGGCTGAGTCAACCTTGAGCCGGTGAGATTTGAACCACTGAACTGCAGTAACAGTCAGCTGAAGTGGCCTGCAGTACTGCACCCTAACCACTGCGCCACCTCGGCTCTATATGAAGCAGTTCCAAGTAAATCTGCCTTCTGCAATTGACCGATGGCAAATTTGTCAATGCCTATGGCATTCAAGTGGTACGCCAGTTGTTTTGGGACTGCACCTAAGGTGCCTATTACTATTGGTACTAGCCTTCCTTGCCTTTGCCGTAGTCGTTCTATTTCTATTTGTAGGTGTTTGTATTTTGTTATCTTCTCCAATTGTTTATTTTCTATTCTGCTGTCCCCAGGCACTGCCACATCCACTATCTGAACTTTTTTGTCTTTCTTATCGACAATTGTTAAGTCTGGGCTATTATGTGGCAGATGCCTGTCTGTTTGAATTCTAAAGTCCCAGAGCAATTTAACTTCTTCACTTTCTATGACTTTCTCTGTTTTATAGACCCAGCAGTTCTTTTGTGCAGGGAAATGGTATTTCTTGCAGATCTTCTAGTGCACTATTGCTGCTACTTTGTCATGGTAATATTATTATTATAACATACTTTATTCATTAAACATGAAACTCAGCCAACTGAACATTCAAAAATGCATCACAAATACTACTGACTGGTGCTAATGATTGATAGGGGTTGCTGCCAGCATCCTAGGTATCAACCAAGTACCTTCTTAAAATATACGATGTTCTGAGCAGCAGTTTTTTGCAGTTCTGCTGGTGTTATTGCAGGAAGCTGCAATTTGTTGATGTATCTCATAAAATTCTTGGACATGGTACCAAGTTCCCCAATGACAATGGGTATCACTGTTACATGTTTTGTTGTTGTTGTTGTTGTTATCCTCTTTTTATTAATTAAACATGAAACTCAGTCAACTAAACATTTAAAAATGTATTGCAAATATCACTGACTGGCGTTGATGGTTGATACAGGTTGCTGCCAGCATCCTAGACACCAAACATATTCATATTATTAATATTATTATATACTTTAGCAATAGCAATAGCAGTTAGACTTATATACTGCTTCATAGGGCTTTCAGCCCTCTCTAAGCGGTTTACAGAGTCAGCATATTGCCCCCAACAATCCGGGTCCTCATTTTACCCACCTCGGAAGGATGGAAGGCTGAGTCAACCCTGAGCCGGTGAGATTTGAACCGCCGAACTGCAGCTAACAGTCAGCTGAAATGGCTGCAGTACTGCACTCTAACCACTGTGCCACCTCGGCTCTTACTTTATTCATTAAACATGAAACTCAGCCAACTGAACATTCAAAAATGCATCACAAATACCATTGACTGGTGCTAATGGTTGATACGGTTTGCTGCCAGCGTCCTAGGTATCAACCAAGTCCCTTCTTAAAATATAAGATGTTCCGAGTAGCGCAGTTTTTTTGCAGTTCTGCTGGTGTTATTGCAGGAAGCTGCAATTTGTTGATGTAACTTTCAAAATTCTTGGACATGGTGCCAAGTGCCCTGATGACAATGGGTATCACTGTTACATGCTTCATCCATAGCCATGTAGTTTCAATGGCCAGGTCGTGATATTTCATTATTTTTTCTAGTTCTTTTTCTTCGACTCTGGCATCTCCAGGAACAGAAGTATCAATAAACTGTACACTTCGGCCTTCTACAACCGTAAAAACCGAATAAGACAACTGACGCATGGCAATCATGCTGTGCCGCGTGAATCAGCTGAACTAAAAAACAGGGAAATATAGGACAGGAAAGCGCAGGGTCAGGTAGGCAGGACCAAATGCTCACCGTAACTACCGGTTCGCCCGAACTGGTACAAACTGGCTGAATCCTATCCCTGCACAGTGGTACTGATCTGTACCCTGTTGGGAACTGGGCCTTCCAAGGGGTGGGTGAGTAAGCAAAGCTTAATCTGCACAGGATTTAGGATGCACGCATGAAACCACCCCCGCTGTCCCTGGTCCACGGAAGACAATTTTTCTTCCAAAACCACCCCTTGGAACCAGAAAGATTGGGGATTGCTGCTTTAAAATATCTGCCTTTTACACCAAGTTCTGGAATTTAGGATTTATAATAATGAAAGTACTTCATAAATCTGAGCTCGTAACTACAGTCAGTTACGGATTTATAAATGCACTTTTATGTACAGATAGCAAAATCAGTAAGACAACCAGTTTATCAAAAGTGTTGTGATTAATTAAAAAAAAAACCCATCTCATTGTATAAATGGCCAGTCTACTAATAAAGTCATCAGAGTATAAGCTTTTAACTTTAATGTATCATTAGTGAACCTTGGTGGTACTAAGTTAGTCATTTAAATTCCGTTTAACAAAGTGTCTGATTCTATGAATTGGGGCTTAAAAGGTTAGAAATATTATCATGAAATATTTCTCTCACTTCCATAACAGTGAGAGTTTGACACAAATAATGGGGCATATCTTCTGTCTAGACTTGTCTGTAAACAGAAGATCTTTTCATTGAAAAGGATTGTTGATATCTCTCATCAATCAATCATTGTATTTGGCATACAGATCTTAATTATCTCAGTTGTACTTATAAATTGGACTGACCAGATTAAAGGCTTAAGGATGGTTTGATTTGATAATATAATAGTTTACTTGCCCCCAAATCAAAATTGATCTCAATTACTCCCGACAACTTTTATAAATCATACAAACCAATTTGAAATACTCTGAATGCCATTTGTCATTCATTCAAAATCTAGCTGTAATAGCAGCAAATCTCTCTCAAATTATAGTGCTTCAACAAGACTGATGCCTGATAAAGATAGAGATAATTCTGACTAGCAGTGATATCACATGCATACATATATACATAAAAATACTGTTTATTGCACAGTAGCATATGGTCCTGAGCAGAGGTGAACCGATAGTGATATTCAGGCCTGCGTCTCAGAACTGGCAGCAACTCAAATCTGACATGCCCTCAAACCGGTTCCCTCGCCACCGCTGATGTTGCCGCCATGTTGGATTTTAGTGATTGCGCATGTGCAGTTCACTGTAAATTGTTCTGCACATGCGTGCCGAACAATTTACATTGAACAGCATGCGCACATGCAGAGTGTATCTGGCGCACGCGTGCGTTATGAGCTGGTAGTAAAACTGGCACAATTCCCCCCCCCCCCCCCCGGTCTTGAGTTCTGACAGGAAAACTCTTAGCCATAGGATCATCTCTAACAATTTGTTTTCTATCAAAACCACTTTAATCAAACCTGCTGATTATCTGCAGCAGGTTTGATTAAACTTTAATCAAACTGTTTCCAATAAGGGACTCTACATCCCCAATAAGACGTCATGATCTGATAAAACAATTAAACCTTCCTTTCCTCTAACCCCGACCATCCAGGAAATATAAGGTAACCAAAAAGCATTATTGAATAATGAAATAATGAAATAATGAAATAATGAAATAATGAAATAATGAAATAATGAAATAATGAAATAATGAAATAATGAAATAATGAAATAATGAAATAATGAAATAATGAAATAATGAAATCATATATCATATATCATATATCATATATCATATATCATATATCATATATCATATATCATATATCATATATCATATATCATATATCATATATCATATATCATATATCATATATCATATATCATATATCATATATCATATATCATATATCATATATCATATATCATATATCATATATCATATCATATAATTATATAGTACAATATGATACATGCAATAAGTAACATAACATCACAACAATGCAACATAACATAACATGTTACTTTTGCTATTTGCTTTTCATATTTTTAAAATATGCTCATTGACCAGAGGCAATTAAGTATAAGTAGCAGTGGAAAAAAACCTTCCTAGTCCAAATAAGGGTCTACTCCTGGCACACCAAACAAATTTGGGCATGATCCTCTTGGTGCCATCCTCAAATAGGATCTGAAAATCCAGTGAAACTCCCAAATTGCATATCAGTTTGACCTGGGAAAGTGTAACTATCCAAAAATGGGATACCAGGAGAATCTAAACCCCATAGCCAGTCTGTCTTGTCTGTTCATCTCATCAGGAAGAATGATGTTGCTAGTATGCTTGCTCAACTAGGTGTCCAGATGTACAACTGAGTGTCTTCTGCATATTGAAACTGTATGTTGGCATATGACTTCACCCACTGGTTTCATTTAAGTATTAGAAGTAAGAGTGTCAAACTCTAAAGCAGCTAAGAAGTTATCTTTCTGTCCCCACCAATACTGAGTTGAACCAATCTAAGAAAAAAGAGAAGAGCCACTGTAACACCATGTCTCCTCCACCTTTAAGAAGATGTCCAATCCCAATTTTCATCGTAGTCCATTTTGTCTCTTGAGAATCCCCTTTTCTCATTCTGTAACTTAATTATCTTATTTATCAACTTACCCTTAAAGTGTATCATACTGAACATCCAAGACTACTATCACCTTGTACATTGTTACTTGCAGAGGTGGAATTCTACTGGTTCGGACCGGATGGTCTGAACCAGTAGCAGAAATCACAGGTGACTCCACCCACCCTGGCTCTATGGCATCCCATTTAGGTCATTTTTCTGCCAAAAGCACATGTGCAGAAGGATCTGCGCCTGCATGCACTATCATTTGCAAAACGGTAGGGAAGGTATGTGTTTACCGCCCCTGGTTACTTGTCATGGCAAATTTGTACCAGTTCTCTTACTTCTCTCACTTTTGTGGAAATAACAGAGGTATATCTCTCTTCTTAGAATTAATTCCTGATGAACTCACTCAAAGCTCACAATAAATGTGATCTTATTGTATAGTTCCTTAGTCAAATTGCTCACCACCTTTATGGTTACTCCTGTCTTTTTTCTGAAATCAGAACATCATCCAAAGTTTATGTATTAAGGTATAAAAGTAGTATATTTTATTAATAAAATATTATTTTATTATAATCGAGGTAGAACTTTTTTTAATGGTGGTAATTTGCCATTTTTTAGGAAGACACTGGAGTTTTTTTTTTTAAAAAGAAAACATTCTTGAAGGGTTTTTTTTAAAGTAAATTATTGTTGGTGGAGAATCTCTTAATCACAAAGGCTGAGGACTAAATTTGGAATCTCCTACATCAAAATGACGAGATGTACCAATGAGCCATGGCTCAAAGAAGCTTTTTTTGTCTCTCTTACTTTACATTGTTAATGTCAGAGTCTACATTTATTGATAAAACCCTTCTGTTGTTGTTTTTCAGCACTGATGACTACAATCTGTTCTTGAGTAGGTGGTAAAGAGGGTTATTTATCCAAATGTATGGAAAATAATTCAGGTGAATTGTATAAGCGTCTTTGACTCAAGGTCCTGAAAATGCATTAGATAATGTGTGGGTTGGAGTGAGAGGATTGAAGGCTACCTGAATGAATTAGGAACATATAAAAATAAATTGTTTTATAAATGGAACAAGTGAAGACAACTTTAAAGGAAGAAAAAAAGCTCTTGCTTACATGATAGTTTGACACATTGTTCCAATGAATAAGAAGATTGAAGTGATTTGTTGAAATTTGATGCTGAGTAATGTATAAAAGTATCTGGACATCCAGACATAATTACTGACCTTATTTTTTATATGTTTGTATATTTGAAGGTTTATCTAAGATGCTGTTGATTATATCCTGTGGTGGGATTCAAATAATTTAACAATCGGTTCTCTGCCCTAATGATTTTTTCCCATAACCAGTTCACCAAACTGCTCAGAAAGTTAACAACCAGTTCTCCCGAAGTGGTGCAAACCGGCTGAATCCCACCATTGATTATATTCCCTGCCTGGAAATGGCGTAATTTTACAAACTAAATTTAAGAAATTAAATCACATTTGAGCATTAAATTACCAGGATGTGTCCTGGGTATAAAATCCAAGCTTTCTTGTAATTGTTTTCCCCATGGAGGTCATTATTCAAGATATTGTTAGATTAATCTCAGATAATATATCTTCCATAAAGTGCTTATGTCGAAGTCGGTTCATAGGCCTATTTAGATTCTCTGTCAAGCACAATTCTTCTCCAAATGTTTGAATGCGCATTTAACACATATTTTGTTCTAAGTAATTTTTATCTAACATAAAGCATTCTTGCATACGAAATACAATTTGTTGCAGGCTATTTTCCTAACGCATACATATATTTCTGTGTATGTTTTTTGTATCCAAGATTTATATCTCAAGCCCTGGAAAACTGCTATTTTTGACACATAACTATTCCAGTTTTTATATCACTTTTAGAGCTGTGAATTTGGTAAACTCAAATGAAAATAAATTACATTGATTTGTCCCTGGAAGCTTTTAAAAAACCTAAAAGCTTTTAAAAAGGGACTGGACAACTATTTGTCTAAAATAGTATAGAGACTCCTGTTATTCTGTTATTATGGCTTTTTACTTTGATTGTACTTTCACTGTGTAACAATGCAATATTAAGATAATGTTTTTAACCAGTTGGTAGTCAAATTGTGCTGATAATCTATTTGCTTCTTGTTACACTTTTTTTCTACCAATAGGAATACAGGCACATTGCCTGGAATAATTTATCCAGGTTCCTACTGGTTCCAATGGTTCAGCTGAACCAGTAGTGGTTTGATGGCCTGGGTCGCTAGAACTGGCACTAACCCAGGCCTGCCATGCCCCCGAACCAGTTTTCTTACGGTGCCGCCATCTTGATTCTTGGTTCTGCGCATGTGCAGAACAATTTTCATTGCACACTTTTAATTTTTTCCTATTTTTTAGTGTTTTACGCATGTGCAGACCTATTTATGAGCATATTCATACACATGCCTCAAACTGGCAGTAATGCCAGGAACCACCCACCCCTGAATTTATCCTACCAGTTTGGGAAAAGACAGTTTATACTTTAGGTTTGCTCATACTTACTTAAAAATAATTTGAAAGAAGTGCTTTGGACAATGCATAACTGCAGCAGCTCTGTCATTCGTTAGCCAGCCAATCTTCAATGTAACCCTTAAGCTAGCAGCTACTTTTCTTTAAGCCAGTGTTTCTCAACCTTGGCAACTTGAAGATGTCTGGACTTCAACTCCCAGAATTCCCCAGCCAGCTGCGGAATTCTGGGAGTTGAAGTCCGGACATCTTCAAGTTGCCAAGGTTGAGAAACACTGCTTTAAGCTCTCGTGGAAGGTTGGGGGGGAAAGGGGGGAGGGGAGGAAATCTTTACTGAATAACAGAAAGGTTCTGGACTTGCCTTTTTTCTGAAGTGCCTCTTCCAAATCATTTTCAAAATGTCCTCTATTATACATACCCCATTAAAGAAATTAAGCTGTGAAAAAAAAAGATTTTGATAGTTTTGGGCTATAACGGGCTGTTATATTTCACATAAATGTGTTGTAATTCGTGATATTTGCTGTGGGAGAATTTTAAGGACTCTTTTAATCCTTCTGTTCACTTCCCACTGTTGCATATTTAAAGATACTTTATGAATGCATAAGTTACAACTGGGTCTACATACCAGAACGAGTCATTCTAAATATTTATGAGGCTGAGTCAGGCCATTTGCTTATTTGGTTCATTTCTATGCTCACCAGCTTCTCCGTCTCCTGGGCTTTTGACCAAAATGCGAAGGACTCCAGCAGCTTCAGATTCTCAGTAGGCATTGTCAATGGCCAACCGCTGGAGGATGCCAAGTTACAGAAGGCTCAACTATGTTGATAGATAGTGTGTCATCATTCCGAGTAAGGACTCTGGCACTTTTTTCAGGTTCAAGAGGTCCTTTATTGAGTACATCCTATCGGCACTTAGAAAGGTGAAGTTAGCTCTAAATTATTCCCACACTCCGGGATAGTTTTAAGAATAAGTCCTCCCCACCCCACTTTGTCCCTCAGGTCACATGGGCCAATCAGTCCAGGTCAGTGTTGAGTTCCTACTGATACGGATCAGTTCAGCTGAACTGGTAGTAGCTTGGCAGTCTGGGTTGCTGGAACCGGCAGCAACTCAGGTCTGCCACGCCCCAAATTGGTTCTCCCGGCGGCGCCATAGGTGCCACCATTCTGTTTTTTTACTTCTGCGCATGCGCAGAGCAATTTGAATTGTACTGCTCATGCATCAGCGCGTACACATCAAATGCATACATGCGCAGTGCATCCCTGAGCGAACCAGTAATAGTCTCTACCGGAATCCATCCCTGGTCCAGGTGTAGGCTCAACTTGGATAACTATCCATTGAAACGACCTTGGTTCACACACCAGTTGGGAGAAGTTATAGCTAGCTGACTGAGGCGCCATTTTCCTGAGTCCCAGGCTCTCCCACTCTCCCCCTCCCTTTTGCATGGCAACCAAGAAATGAAGCAGAAGTAAGCAGGTCTTCCGCTGAAGTCATTTTGCAGGTTGACCTGCAGTGTCTATGAAGGTTTTAGATTTAGATTTGTTTTATTTGTATGCCACCCCTTTCCGGGAGGGACTCAGGGCGGCGAACAACTCAAAAGGGGAAAGGGGAAACATAGAACACAATACAAATAGTTAAAATAGCCAAGAATCACACAACCACACAGGTCGAGAGGGGAGGGGAACTCATCAACCCCAGGCCTGCCGGCAAAGCCAGGTTTTGACGGCTTTTCGGAAGACCTGGAGAGAGGTGAGGGGAGTTCGTTCCAGAGGGCCGGAGATGCCACAGAGAAGGCCCTCCCCCGGGTAGTAGCCAGATGGCATTGGCTGGTAGACGGAACCCGGAGGAGGCCGACCCTGTGTGATCTAATGGGTCTTTGGGAGGTAATTGGCAGCAGGCGGTCTCTCAAGTACCCAGGCAGAACCTTTTCCCAATCCTGTCACAGGAAGCTGACTTCTAATGAGTCATTCCATTGATCCATTTTTTTCCAGCCTTGTCTCCACTCTTGAGCAGTTCTTATCCAGGAGCTCTGTCTGGAGATGTCAAGGAATGTAGTTGGGACCTTTTGCACATGAAGTATCACAATTTCTTCTTTGTTTTCTATGAATAATCCTGCAAAATGCTGTTATTTCTGATCTTACCACAAAGATAGCTGGGCTTCTTATCTGCATTGCCTCAAAGAGCAATTTTTTTTTAAAAAGTGCCATGCGTTATGCCAGTAGTTCTCAACCTGTGGCCTGCGGACCCCTGGGGGAAGTGGTGTCACAGAGGGTCCACGAAGGTTTGAATAAATATTTTGATTTAAATCTTGACTTAAATCTATAGTCACAAAAGGCATTTAAAAAGGGTCCATGAAAAGATTGAGAATCACTGCTTTATGCCTTATTATCGGGGGTGTCAAACTGAAGGCCCAGGGGCTGGATCCAGCCCATGGGGTGCATAGATCTGGGCCATGAGGCAAAGGACCAGCAAAGGACCAGTCCACGGTGCCTCTGCCAGTGAAAACAGAACTCAGGAGGGCTGCGTGTGGCAGGAGGCCATCACTGTGTGTTGCAGGAGGCCACCGAAGCCAAAACTGGAGATTGCGAGGGCCATGTGCGACACTCAGGATCCCGTTTTTGCTGGCAGAGCGCGTGGGGCCACCACAGGTGCTCTCGACCTGAGTGATGTCAAGCAGGCCATGCCCACCTTGGCCACCCCCACCAGAGGTGGGTTCCTACCAGTTCGCACCTATTCGGTAGAACCGCTTCGTCAAATCTACCGAACCGGTTAGAAGAGGTTCTACCCGTGGACCCGGAAAGCAGGCCACATCTACAGAAGATGTTCCAAATTTTTTTGAAACCCACCACTGGTCCTTGGATATGATTATTCTACACTATCATGCTCATATTTATAAAACTCAGTGCCTCTGTGAAAGGTAAGGATGACTACTGCGTTTGTGGTGCAATCAGAACATTGCGTGTGTTGAAGTTGTTTTAACGCAAACCAAAGATGCCTTTTAAAAAACAAGTTTACATCATATTCTTATGCATGCCAGTGCTGTGTGTGAGGTAATTTAAGGTGGTTCCGACAAGTGTCGTCGGCATCTTCATATCCGGTCACATGGGCGGCAAGCCACTTCCATCCGGTCACATGGGCAGCAAGCCATTCCCACAAAGGAGGCCACACCCACAGAGTAGGTTTGAACAATTTTTGAAACCCACCACTGCCCCACATCCCCCAAGATCAGCACAACCCTTATGCAGCCCTCAATGAAATTGAGTTTGACACCCCTGTAATAGATGAACTCCAGCCATTTCATGTCCGAGAGACCATAATTGAAACAGAATTAACTTCACCTTCTATGTTACACATGCTGTATTCCTAAAGATCAGCCTCCATTTTGTAGCAGTAGAAAGGCTTTATATACCCAAAAGAGGACAGCTGAGGTTTATAACCCCATGCATGCAAGTTTGCCATACTCAACTTGCATTCCATGGCTGCAAGCACTGCAGCATTTGATAAATGAAAACAAGAAAGAAAGAAGAAAGAACTTCACCCTCTTTCCTGCCCTATTATGCTATTAATTCAAAATAACTTCTAAAACAATTATAAATATTCAATGGTTATCTGGCAAACACAAACAGAAAGAGATCTTCCTTGCTTGCTTTTAATTTATGCATTTATTAATCATAACATTTTATACTAGTCGCAACTCAAGGGGGTTTATATACTTATGAGCAATGTCCAGGTTTATTTATATCCTCAAGTTTCTTCACTTTCCAGTGTAGTCCAGTTTCTCTCTATGGGAGTGTGATTTGTTGGCAAATTATAAGGCTGCTGATTCATGAGGGAAAATTGTTTGGTTAGGTTTTTATTCCAGTTTTGGCAAGCTTTGCTGTAAACATACAGTGAGGTCTTAATAACAATTCATGAGATGATTTCGCTATAGGGCCTTTTTGTGGGGATAATTGAGCCATTGTCTTAAGAAGAATTAAGTGAGAATCTTGTTGGGGAAAAGAATCTGTAATTTTGATTTTGCTTCCTCCCTCGTTATAATCTTCTACAACTTCAGTCTCTGGCTCTATTCCTAGTCAATAATAGCAATTTCTTTTGAGGAACACTTTAAGTATTTAAATAATAATAATAGCCCTCCTACTCATTATGTTCCCACTCATTCTTCCATCCTTCTTCAGTAACTACTCTCAGGCTTATTAACTGGCTGTCTGTATTATACTTGGGCGAGCTGAAATAAGTTTTGTGAGATAAGACAGGAGGCTAAAACCAGGGGTGAAATCAGCTTACCTTTGCTACTGATTCCGTAGCAATGTGAGCACATGCTCACATTGTGCAGGACCTTCCGTGCATGCGCAGAACATCAAAATGGGATGAGCCTACTACCGAGTGTGCCTGAAAAGGTAAGTAGAACAGTGAGGGGGGCAGGGAATCCGCTGTGCCAGGCGATTTAGATTAGCTAGAAAGCAGGAAATCCGACAAATCTAAATAATATCTAAAATCTAATATAAATTGTGTGTTACCGCTGATCGTCAGAAATACTGGTTAGTCCGAATCAATACTACCTATTCGGGCTAACCGGTCCAGACCAGTAGCATTTCACCCCTGGATAAAACATATAAAGAAAGGTTGCTGGAATTGGATATGTCTAGTTTAACGAAAAGAAGGACTAGGGGAGATATGATAATGATGTTCCAATATCTAAGGTGCTGCCACAAAGAAGAGGGAGTCAAGCTATTCTCCAAAGGCAGGACAAGAAGCAATAGATGGAAACTAATCAAGGAGAGAATCAATTTAGATCTAAGGAGAAATTTCTTGACAATGAGAACAATTAATCAGTGGAACAACTTGCTTCAGAAGTTATGGATACTCCAAAACTGGAAGTTTTAAAGAAGGCGTTGGATAATCACTTGTCTTGAATGGTATAGGGTTCCATGCCTGAATAGGAAGTTAGACTAGAAGTCCTCCCAGATCCCTTCCAACTCTGTTATTCTGTAAGATGCTTTAGTTTAAATTAAATATAGCAATAGTACTTAGACGTCTATACCACTTCACAGTGCTTTCCAGCCCCCTCTAAGTGTTTTACAGTGTCAGCATATTGCCTCCAATAATCTGAGTCCTCATTTTACTGACCTCAGAAGGACAAAAGGCTGAGTCAATCTTGAAGTGGTGAGAACCAACCTGCCAAACTGCTGGCAGCCAGTAGAAATAGCCTGCAGTACTGCATTCTCACCACTGAGCCACCACGGCATATCACACTTCTGTGGTAAACGCAACTTGTTGCCGTCAAACCACAGGTGAAAATCGTGCTTTGTACTTCCATTTAAATATTCCTACCCAATATTTATGAAATAAAGGTTAACATTATGAGATGGAAGTCAAATACGTGCAGCCTCTCCAGAAGTCAGTCAAAATAAATAAAGCATGCACAAATCAAAAACAGCTATAAAATTACCCTATATAAAACATACTGAACAATTTGAGGAAAAAATAGTTATTGCTAATATATTTTAGGAACCAGTATTTTCCCTGATGGCATCACACAAAATTTCAGCACATTGTATGTTATAATGAAACTCTTATCAAGCAATATCAAGAATATATATGAAATGCTTAGACTTCCTAAAACCTAGGAAATTCATTAAGAATGGTATAACCAAATGATTTTTTTATTTTATTTTTTTGTTATCCTCTTCATTCTTATTCCCATTTTATCCTCCTTAAGTTACTCGCCTATCCAATCTGTCTTGCCTTTTCAATCTCTTCCATTTTTATAAATGGATTTTTAAAAAATAAATCCTAATTTTATTTTTTTATAAAAATCCTAAGTGTAGAGAAAATAATATTTTAAACTATCCGAGGAGGGTTATGCTTGACCAATGAAGGGCAAAGAAAGGGAGATCTTAAGTGGTGGAATGAAGTAAGAAAGTCATGGAACATTTTAGAAGTGAGCTGAGGCGTTAATGTGTATTTCTCTACAGGAAGGTTGGTAGAATGGGGAGTGACAGGACCATATTATTTGATGTTTATCTGCAAAACCTATTTGATTTTCTCTTGTTACTTGTTCTTACTAAAGCACACAAAGAACGTAGCAGTTTTCCAGATTGTATCATAGGATAATATTGCTTCATCTGAATAGGGCTGGAGGGAATGAGAGACAGCAAACATTATCAGAAAAATAGGAAAATGAGAATATATCCAGTGTTATGTTTCTGTCCATTACACTGTGAATACCAATAGCAAACAGTTGGAAAAATATTACCTGAATGGTGTGGGTTTGTATTTCAGAAGCAACAATAATATTTATAAAAGCAAGAATGAGTAAATTGTTAGGTTCCAAATCAGCAGGTCATATTCAAAATGAACATATTAAATTTAAGCTCCCTTTAAAGATTTGAAAGGGGTGTTTTACTACTTTCAGAAATGTTTCATTTCATTTTGGCTATAATTCAGATCATTATAATTTTTTGCATGGCTACTCAGGTCTCGCTGAGATCAACTGAGAGCAAGGAAAACTTATAATGGACCTTGTTGGATTTTATCAAGCCAAATGATGCACATTTATCCAGATCATTCTAATAATTATCTACCTACCTATCCACCCATCCATCCATCCATCCATCCATCCATCCAGATCATTCTATTAATTAGCTACCTACCTACCTACCTACCTACCTACCTACCTCCCATCCATCCATCCATCCATCCATCCATCCATCCATCCATCCATCCATCCATCCATCCAGGTTCTCCTGGTGCATCCCTACCTGAACCGGGAGGCACTCAGAACAGTCTCTCATGCCCTTGTGACCTCAAGACTGGACTACTGTAATGCGCTCTACATGGGGCAGCCCTTGAAGAGCATTCGGAGACTGCAGCTTGTCCAGAATGTAGCCGCGTGAGCGATTGTGGGTGCACCTCGGTACACCCACGTCACACCTATCCTCTGCGAACTGCACTGGCTGCCTATTGGACTCCGGATGCGCTTCAAGGTGCTAGTCATTACTTTTAATAGCAATAGCAGTAGACTTATATACCGCTTCATAGGCCTTTCAGGCCTCTCTAAGCGGTTTACAGAGAGTCAGCATATTGCCCCCAACAATCTGGGTCCTCATTTTACCCACCTCGGAAGGATGGAAGGCTGAGTCAACCCTGAGCCGGTGAGATTTGAACCGCTGACCTGCTGATCTAGCAGTAGCCTGCAGTGCTGCATTTAACCACTGCGCCACCTTGGCTCAAAGTAGGACTTTTAAAGCCCTACATGGTATCGGACCTGGGTACTTGAGAGACCACCTTCTGCCAATTACCTCCTCACGACCAATTAGATCCCACAGATTAGGCCTCCTCCAGATTCCATCAACTAGCCAGTGTCGTTTGTCGACACCCCCCCCCCGGGGGAGGGCCTTCTCTGTGGCTGCTCCGGCCCTCTGGAACGATCTCCCCATGGAGATCCGGACCCTCGCCACCCTTCAGGCTTTCCGCAAAGCCGTTAAAACCTGGAGGCCTGGAACAGCCAGGTTTTAAGGGCTTTGCGGAAAGCCTGAAGGGTGGCGAGGGTCCGGATCTCCACGGGGAGATCGTTCCAGAGGGCCGGAGCTGATGAGTTCCCAGCCCCACTCGAATTGTTGCGGCTGTTGATGAGTTTTTAATCTGTTTGCATTTGTCTGTCTTTTCGGGTTTTTTGTATTTCCCCTTTCCCCTATTTAGTTTGTTAGCCGCCGTGAGTCCCTTTGGGGAATAGGGCAGCATACAAGTTCAATAAAAGCTAAAGCTAAAGCTAAAGCATCCATCCATCCATCCATCCATCCATCCATCCATCCATCCATCCATCATCTCTATGTCTGTCTGTCTGTCTATCTAATCATCTAATCTAATCTAATCTAATCTAATCTAATCTAATCTAATCTAATCTAATCTAATCTAATCTATACTCCAGAGGTGGGTTGCTGCCAGTTCAATCAGCCGAACCAGTAGTGGAATTCAGACCTGGGTCGCAGAACCAGGCCTGCCATGCCTCCGAACCGATTCCCTCACTGCCGCTTGGCCACAGACATTTTGGATTTTAATGATTGTGCATGCGCAGTTCACTGTAAATTGTTCTGCGCATGCGCACAGAACAATTTACATTGAACAGCGCGCACACACGGACATTGCGCACAGGTTGCAAACCGGCAGCAACGCCGGAAGCAGCCCACCCCTGCTATACCCTATGTGTAGGGTATAAATTAGTGTTCAGTGAGACTTAGTCCCGATAAATATGCCTAAAATGCAGCTTTTGTTGCAATTCTGTATCAATTTTCCTGGAATTATTCCCTGAAGTGACTAAGTTCTCATTTTGAATCAGATGCAAAGAATATTACTTAATTTCCCCGGTTTGCTCTCTCCTCGGTTTTGAAGTGGCATTGTAAAGATTTTGCTATTTGTATATTCCTTCTGCTTGGAGACTGAGAGGCTTTATTGCTGAAATATTTTTAATATTTTAATAAAAATATACTACATGTATATTTTATAGAACTTTATCGTTGCATATATCAAATACGGAATGAATGTTTCACAAGACCTGCATATTATGAAAAACCTTACCAATAAAACCCATAATTTTTACATTTTTGTCTGTTATAGCATTGTCAAACTAAAACAGTAAGAAAAAGTCAGGGGAAGGAATACTTTAAAAGATGTCTTCCCCTTTCAGTACCTTTAGATATTTTACAAAACAACTGAACCTGATCTTAAAAGCACTGTGAGTGACTCAGAACTTTATAGTACTCCATAAAATGTCAGATTGATAAAAGGAATGGAGAGAAGAGCTGTCCATTTTAGTCCAGACAAGAAGCTTAGCGAGAAATATTAGCTCTGCCTTTATTGTAGGGTTAAGGTAAAGGTAAAAGGTAAAAGTTCCCCTTGCGCCGTGCTAGTTGTTCCCGACTCTAGAGGGCGGTGCTCATCTCCGTTTCAAAGTCGAAAAGCCAGTGTTGTCCAAAGACTTCTCCGTGGTCATGTGGCCGGCATGACTGAATGCCAGAGGCGTACGGAACCTTGTTACCTTCCCACCAAAGGTGGTCCCTATTTTTCTACTTGCATTTTTTACGTGCTTTCGAACTGCTAGGATGGCAGAAGCTGGGACAAGTAACGTGAGCTCACTCCGTTACGTGGCACTAGGGATTTGAACCGCCCAACTGCCGACCTTTCTGATCGACAAGCTCAGCATCTTAGCCACTGAGCCACCTAGACTTTATATTTACATATATATATAGTATCTTTATAGTACTCCATAAATTCCAGGTTGGTGAAAGGAATGTAAGTTTGTAAGTTTAATTTTATTTATAGGCCGCCCAATCCCGAAGGACTCCGGACAGCTTACAGAAGGGAGAAGAAAGAAAATAAAAGAAAATAAAAAGAAAATAAGACAAGTTAAAACGACACAGATACATTCATTTCAGTGGGGGCTGGACCTCAACAATGAGGTCAACAGCCCCAGGCCTGCAGGAAAAGCCAGGTCTTGACAGCTTTTCTGAAGGTCATGAGAGTGGGTGAGGTCCGGATTTCTGGGGGTAATTCGTTCCAAAGGGTCGGGGCAACCACAGAGAAGGCTCTCCTCCGGGGAGCCACCAGCCGACATTATCTGGCTGACGGCATCTGAAGGAGGCCAACCCTGTGGGATCTTACCAGCCGCTGGGAGGAGTGTGGCAGTAGGCGATCTCGCAGGTATGCTGGTCCTAAGCCATGTAGGGCTTTAAAGGTGGAGCAAAGAATGGAGCAAAGAGCTGTCCATTTTAGTCCAGACAAGAAGCCTAGCGAGAAATATTAGCTTTACCTTTATTTGTAAGGTTACATTAACAGAATCTTGCAAATCTGAAAGTAGCTCTCCCACCCCTCACTTTTGCTCTCCAAAAACAAACTAAGGAGAAATAGCAATAGCAATAGCAGTTAGACTTATATACCGCTTCATAGGGCTTTCAGCCCTCTTTAAGCGGTTTACAGAGTCAGCATATTGCCCCCAACAACAATCCAGGTCCTCATTTTACCCACCTCGGAAGGATGGAAGGCTGAGTCAACTCTGAGCCAGTGAGATTTGAACAGCCGAACTGCAGAACTGCAGTCAGCTGAAGTAGCCTGCAGTGCTGCATTTAACCACTGCGCCACCTCGGCTCTAAAGTCTCACATGCTTTTGCAGATTGTAATTTTGTCTGCTATTTATTCTGCAGTTCTTCCTTCTGTATCCCAGGTCATTCCCACGTACTGTTCCGGTTATCTATCAAAATTGGCTTAATTAGGACCGTAGTAAGACATCATTTCTATACTTCAGGAAAATGCCAGATGTTTCAGTGATCCCTCCCCCTGCCAATTGCCTATCTAAATTTAATTTCCATACATCCCGTGCTAATGAATGCAACATGATTGTGAAGAGCTTTCCAGTCATGGGTGTGTTTTTTTTTGTCTATAACAATTGAGGAGGCACAAGAAATGAAGGGCACAAAATAGCCTTTGTAGGTAATATTTGACCTTGAGTGTTTCTACATCACTTTAGGGCAGGGATCAGCAATCCGTAGCTCTGGAGTAGCATCCCTCTGCTGTGGCTCCCTGTCACTCAAAATATGTGTCACAACCGCCAGTGTGTGACACCCACTGTCACACAATTTATTGAGCTTTTTGTTTCCCAATAGTTTTTGTTGCTCCTGGTGTGTTTTTTTCTGTGGGAAACAGATCCAAATGGCTCTTTGATGTTTAAGGTTGCTGACCCCTGCTTTAGGGAAACAGTTTAGGGAAAGGTAGCATCTGAATGACATATGAAAATAATGTCCTTACTTCAACAACTCTTCTGCTTTCCTCTTCTGATCTGGTTCTTAAAAGACTAGGAAAGGGTGGGGGGAGTCAGAGGTGGGTTCCTACCAGTTCGCACCTATTCGGTAGAACCGGTTCATCAAATCTACCGAACCAGTTAGGAAGAGGTTCCACCAGTGGACCCGGAAAGCAGGCCACACCTATAGAAGAGGTTCCAAAAATTTTTGAAACCCACCACTGGTCCTTGGATATGATTATTCTACACTATCATGCTCATATTTATAAAACTCAGTGCCTCTGTGAAAGGTAAGGATGACTACTGCGTTTGTAGTGCAATCAGAACATTTGCGTGTGTTGAAGTTGTTTTAACGCAAACCAAAGATGCTTTTTAAAAAACAAGTTTACATCGCAGTCTTATGCATGCCAGTGCTGTGTGTGAGGTAATTTAAGGTGGTTCTGACAAGTGTCGTCGGCATCTTCATATCCGGTCACATGGGCAGCAAGCCACTCCCACAAAGGAGCCACACCCATAGAGTAAGTTCAAACAATTTTTGAAACCCACCACTGGGGGGAATGAATATATAGGAGCTGTGGCACAGTGGTTAGAATGCAGTATTGCAGGCTAACTCTGTCGTCAGCCAGTAGTTAAATTCTGACTGGCTCAAGGTTGCCTTATCCTTCCATTCTCCCAAGGTTCGTAAAATGGGGGCCATATGCTGACTCTGTAAACCGCTTAGAGAGGGCTGTAAAGGGATATTGAGTGTTATATAAGTCTAAGTACTACTGCTATTACTATAGGCATAATCACTGGAAAATTGTTTCCCACTAGTGAATGTGCAGATTATATGTCCAGAGTTGGTGAAACAAAGCAGCTTTGAATGCACACATGTGTATAAGATCTGGAAAGCCATTAAAGCACATTTAAATGTTATGAGATGTGCAGTACATTGACATTTTTTTTCAAGGCAATTCACATCTATAAATATCTACTCATAACTCAGCTCTAGGAAGAAGACAAAGGCAAACAGAATGAAAACATTGCCAATAAAACTGCCTGGATTTGTCTAGGAAGTCACCAAGAATCACGGCTGACCTGAAGGTCAATAGACACATTCAACTAAAAGAGAAAAACAACACACACACTGCTGCCTAAACTGTAGTTGCTGAAGGTGGAAAGTCTGAAAAACTGAAGACTTCTTAGTTGTGATTGCTTTTTATGAATAGCAATCCATCTAAGACAGGGCTGTCAAATTCTCAGCCTGCGAGCTAGATGTGTTATGCGCTGGCCACGTCCCCGCCCAGTTTAGCAAAGGGGGGAAAGTCCCGATACGTCACTTGATGCCACTGTGATGCCATGAGTTTGACAACACTGATCTAAGAGAAGCTTATGACTTCTGGTTAATTAAATATTTATTTGTTTGATTGATTTTTATCCTACTTTTATATAAGATTAGCTCAAGGCACATCTAATGCATATAGCTAGCCATACCCTTACTGGGAATCGCACAGGTTCGATTCCCAGTAAGGGTATGGCTAGCTGATGAGAGCTAAATAGCTTGAAATAGATCTATACTAGTCTCCCTTTATTTATTTATCAGCACAAATACAACAAATATAATATATATATTAGATTTTTTATTTTTTATATTTTATTTATCAGCACAAATAAAAAAAAACATATAACCCTGTGGGATCTTACCAGCCGCTGGGTATATATATCAGCACAAATGCAACACAAATGTAACAAGGCAACATAAAAAATGGCTTTCTGCCTGGATGGCTCCCAGAGTGAGCTGATAGACAGAAAAGGGAAGCAGTATGCTCCCTCCCATATTTAGGCATACCAGGGGTTGTGACACAATACATATATACATACATATACATTCATACACGCATACACATATATACATACATAAATACATACATACACACACACACACACTCACACAGACAGACAGTTCTGTGAAATAGTGATTGGCCCAAAGGTTTTTTTAAAAATTATTAATTGTAAACGTAATTCTTGTATTTTGTTTAAGAATGATGTATTCCTAGTGTTCCAAACAATGTGACTACCCATTATTCTGTGGTCCATTGGCATTATTCTTTTTAAATAAAGTATGAAAAAAATGTTTCAATGGAGTCATTAAGCAAAAGAATGAATTTTCTTAGCACTGAAGAATAAGTAGATAGCATACCAGCAAGCCAGAAAACAGAAATGGCACCAGCAGTAGTAATTTGACATAGCTGAATGAACACTTATGGAATTGGGAACAAGCCGTGGCATAAAGCCACATGTTCCTGTTCAGATATAGTATTGTCTCTTCAACTACCAAGGTATTTACAAACTGTACTGAATCAAATGCCTATGGAAAATGAGGATCTGTCACAATGATAGACCAAAATTGATTATATACATAGACACAGACACAGACACACAGACAGAGGCAGGCACACACACACCGAAAACTCAAGGAAATGGGTAATTAAAGCAGAGCTTGGAAATCTTTGTGTAATTTTCTACTTTATTGTGTTTCTTCTTTGCAACGAAATGTAAACATTGAGCAACTTCGAAAGCAAAGAATGTGTTAGCTAGAGAAAACCTTCAAAGCTGTGTCACTGCAGTTTATCATTGTTGTGTATAAAATGCTGCTGAATGGGATCAGAATGCCAAATGGCGTGTGCTAATGTAATATTTGACATATTTGAACAGCACAATAATTTGGAAGGGTTATGTCACTTAGAGATCGTTCAAAATACAACTTGCATTGACTCAATATTTATGCATCGTTTAATCCCATAATTGGTTGATAGAGAATTCTTACTGTCAGTCAGTTGATGATTCAAGGTAATTTGAACCAAAAAAGTTGTTGGAATGAAGAGAAAATTGATAGAAGAGTCATATTGGACCACATAAAAAATGGTATTTGCTTCCTTTTTTCCATGGTTGACAGTTTCATGTAACTCTGCTAATCAACAGAACTACTTCAGATTAGTATAGTTTATGAAGATTCTTAGAAAACAGGCAAGATTCTATTTTTTTTAAACAATCCACACTGCCTCTCCCTCTTCATTTACTGTTTCCCTTGTTTATTCTTGCTACTCTGATTTATGTCTGAGCTATAGACATAATTCTACAAGGAGGATGAGTGCAGTTGTACTCCTGATAGTATCACTGGTGCCTTGTCTTTGAGCCTGCAGGAAGCATGGCAATTGTCCACATGTTTTCCTTGCTACAGCATGCAGACATAACATTACTAATTGGTTGAAAATATGTTACACAATCCTTTCTCCAGGTTGTCACTGATCCAGTCTAAAATACTTTCTGATCGAATTTCTCACTTTGCTTCTAAAGTGGTTCCCCCCCCCCCCCAATTCTTCTGCATTTGCTATACCAAGTAGCCAGTCTTTGGCAAGGTTTTGATCTAATTTTAGAAGTAAGGCTCTGCCTTGTCTCAACCGGCCACCTAAAGCTATTGATTGCATTGAAAAGGCCAAAAATCTTAAAGAAGGTCCACTTAATTACAGAACTACTTCCTGAGTTACACATTACACAATATATTAATTAGTAGAGCACTAGAATTGTTTCCCTGTCAGCCATGTTTGATTCTAGGCAGTGGTGGGTTCCGGATTCCATTGCAACTGGTACGGTTGCAACGGGGCCCGGCATCACATGAATGCTTGCAGCGCATGTGCACACGCTCACAGTGCGTGCCTGCATATTTACCTCTTGCGACTCCTCCGCAAGCCTCCAAAACGCTCCAGCTGGTCAGCAGAGCATCGGGGAGGTGCCGTGCACTCCGTGCACAGAAGCACCAAAGAGCTCAAATACAGGTAAGGAGCTTGGGCGGGTGAGTGGGCCTTCCAGACCACGATACTGGAACGGTACCCAGTGCTCTGGGAGGCACCGGTATGCCCGTACCGGGGTGTACCGCTTGCAACCCACCACTGATTCTAGGGCACGGTACTCATCTTTGTTTCTTGGCCGTGGAAGCCAGTGTTGTCCAAAGTCAATTTCCATGGTCATGTGGCCGGATGGCTAGGAACTAAAGGCATATGGAATGCTGTTACCTTCCCCCTAAGTGGTACCTATTAGTCTATTTGTACTTGCAGGCTTTCAAACTGTTAGATGGACAGGAGCTGGAGCGAATAACTTACCCCATTGCATAGGGCTCAGGTCTTGAACTGGGCTGTCAACTCTCCAGCTGACAAGCTGAGCATCTGTAACCACTGAACCATTGTGCCCCAGTAGCAAAGTGTAGAATCACAAGTATCAGTGGTGTTGTTGTGGCCCAGCAGGATCCGGTTGAGCTGCTGATGAACTCGGATAGCGAGGAGCCATATGAGTCTGCCATGGAAGATGTGGAGGATCCTGTGTAGGGTTCAGACTCAGAGCAGGGACCAGAGAGGCTGGTTGGCCATCAGGAGGACCCTGAGGTATGGAGCGGTGGGGAGGATCAAAGGCAGTTTGTCCCTGATGCTCCATTGAGAAGGGCTGAGAAATGGAAGAAGCAACTCCGTAGGCAGTCTCGTAGAAGATAATTAAGCATAGGTAGTTGTGGATTGGCCCCTTCCAAGAGAGTTTATAAGTGAGGCGTTGGGAGAAGACATTTGCAGGAAACAACCGTTCAAACTAGTAGTGAAGAAAATCTGTCTGTATTCTAGCCATGTCTGTTCGTTGGGCTTATCTGCGTTGCTTCATTTGAACTATCTGGGTTGCTGTCAAGCGATTCTATTGAATGTGAGTTGTCTGGGCCCTTAGCCAAAGGATTTGTTATCTTACTAATTAAATAGTGGCCTGTGTTCTGATTTATTCACAGGCCCGGGTGTGTGTGTGTCAGAACAGATGTACAACTAGACTACCTTCATGTGTAAAGAAGGTCTCCCCTGCAAAAGTACAAGTATTCTTGGGACCAGTGAAATATTTCAAGTGTGGAATTGAAATAGTGGTGCATTTGGAATTAATTACACTATAAATGATGATAAAGATAATATTTTTTCTCATTTACTTAAAATAGTCCTAATCAAACTGGATCCGGATTGTGTGAATTTTTTCTCCCAGAATTTTCCAGGCAATTTGGCCTGGAATTATCTGAATTGATCCATACATTTGAAGGGCATCCAGATTGGGAAGTCTGATTTAAATCATTTCCTCAGAAATACAATTTCAGCTTTATCTAATTACATGGTAGCTTTCCCTGAACTTCTCTTCCTGACCTTTAACAGAATGAGAAATGCAGCAATTGCAATTTTGTTTTTTTATTTCATGTCTTCTTCATGGTCAAAAAGAGCATTAACTATTGCAGAAGTTCAAAATTAATTACCTCCAATCCAGCGGGTATATCTTTTCATGTACAGGATCATTCCATATTGCTGAAACCATCTATGTACTGTTTTAAACTATTTAATGGCATCTAGATCAATTATCTATGGACCTTACCTGCTGCTTTTTAGGAAAAGGAATTTTCTGAATGAAATGCTTTAACAATAATGATACACTTACATCGGAGTCTATAACTAGGGGTCAGCAATCCGCAGCTCTGGAGCCGCATGTGGTTCTTTCATCCCTCTGATGTGGCTCCCTGTTGCCGGTTGGCTCCACAATTGATAGGGCTTTTGATTTCGACAGGTAGAGGAAAAAGGACGCAGAACTAGGAGGAGACTCTGGTGGGAGAACTGGATTTCTGGTTGCCTCCAGAACTGAACAGGGGGCTTCCGGTTAGGACATTTGAGTGTTTAAGGTTTCTGACCCCTGGTCTATACCCAGCTCCCCTTGCTGATACAGAGACTCCAATTAGTGAGCTAAAATTTAGGACTAACTCCCCCTCCCTTCTAAAATGGGGATGTACATAGATTTATATAGTTGTTTTGATTATGCAGATCTTCAAGGGGTTCTTCTCTTCCATGAAGTCTTAAGCAAAGCATTTTATTGAATCAGTGCCATTCCCCTTATTTCTAAGTAGTCAGTTACAGGAAATATTGGAAGAAGCTTCTACGTGTGTGCCTTTGTACAAATTTATGGGATGTCTACTCTTGGAATATTAGAATGATACAGTTGAAAGGGACAATTTAGTCTACTGATGTCATTAGCAAGAGTATTTCAATTTAGATAATTGTACGGGGATAGGACCTTACAACAGTCATATTCTTGGTTCACTCTTGAATAGGAAGAAACCCACCAACAGATAAGCTCTTCCACCCTTGAGGAAAATGTAAACAACAATTTCATTGTGCCCAGAAAAATAAGTGAAGGAGATAATGCTTTGTATGTTTTGTTTGTTTGTTTGTTTAGTCAAACATGTATTAGATAACAGATATAAGTATAAACATGATTATGAATACATGAAATGGATACAAATAAAAGGGAACATTAGGGCAGGGATGGTAGGCACACTGGTGTGCTTATGTATGCTCCTTACAGACTTCTTAGGAATGGGGTGAAGTTAACAGTAGACAGTCTAAGGTTAAAGTTTTGGGGGTTTGGGGAAGAAACTGCAGTATTAGGTAGTGCATTCCAGGCATCGACCACTCTGTTGCTGAAGTCGTATTTTCTGCAATCGAATTTGGACCGATTTACCTTGAGTTTGTAGCTATTATGTGCTCATGTAATGTTGTGGTTGAAGCTGAAGCAGTCATTGACAAGTAGGACATTGTAGCAGATAATTTTATGTACTACACGTAGATCAGATGGAAAGCGGCATACTTCTAAGTTGTCTAAGCCCAAAATTTCAAGTCTGGTGGTATACGTTATTCTCTTGCGGGCAGAGGAGTGGAGGACTCTTCTCGTGAAGTATCTCTGGACTTGTTTGATTGTATTTATGTCTGATATGCAGTGCAGGTCCAGATGTTTTGTATGCTCTGGTTAGCAGTACAATATTGCCAGAGAAGAAGCTATGCAAGATTATAAAATCACTCAACAGTGACATGGGTGGCATATTTAATAAATAAAAATAAACATGTTGGTATTGACAGTTTATGAGCTAGCCTAGAATTCCTGAGAGGGAGAGAATAAGGGAGATGATTGTGAGAGAAGGAGTAGCAGAATCTTGGGAGCAGAGTTAAAAGAGGAATTAATCTAGAATCCCTATGTAGCCCCAAGTGAATTTAGTCCACCCCCTCCTGAATTCTATTGACCTTTATGTAACCCCATGTAGGAGCTAATTGTTACCGTATTTTTCGGAGTATAAGATGCACCTCCCCCCCCCTAAAAAAGCATGGAAATGTTGGTGCATCTTATACACCAAAAACAGCCAGAAGCCCCGCCCCCGCATCCCATTTTTGTGAAAAACTGGTTGTTTTTTTGCAAAAAGCAGAGGTGTTTTTGCCTTCCTCCAGCCCCCAGCAGCACTCTGCAGGCTTCAGCGGGGCTGGGGGAAGGCAAAATGCTTCAGTTTTTGTGCAAAATGGCCCATTTTCTCCCCGTTTTTTGCAAAAACAGGGGCATTTTTGCAAAACTGCAGAGTGCACCTGGGTGCCAGGGAGGACAAAACCTTTTTTCCTAACTTCCTTCTTCGAAATCTTGGTGAGTCTTCTACACCGGTGCGTTCTTATAGCCCGAAAACTATGGTAGTTGCGAAGATGTGATTAGGAATAAATCAGTTTAATTGGACTTTCACTGTGAATCTGATCTTTCACACCTGATAATAACCTTGATAGAAATAAGCAAAAACCATTAATTAGACAGAAGGTTGAAGCATTCTTTAATTTCTAAGAAGCAAGATGTTATGTTAGATAATTACAGAAACAATTCAGACATTTCCCCAATTCACTGAACTATAAGAAGGAGGAAAGGTAAGGTATGGCTTTCCTTCCCTTTTCTTTTTTTTAAAAAACATTTTATTTTTGATGTTCCTTGGTGATACCCTGACTTAAGTTGTCCCAATGGTGCTTTTCCAAAAGGCAGCTGGACTTTCTTGATTTTTTTTCTTTGAAAACATTTCACTTCTTGAATGAAAATTAAAATGTTTTCAAAGAGAAAAAAAAACCTCAAGAAAATCTAATTGGAAAAGTACTTTTGGGACAACCATGACCTGGGTGATTGAGAATCTCCATAGAGATTTAAGTCAATTTTTGAATATAATTTGAATTGCAAACCTTAAATCTGGTGAAGGCAGGTTTAAAAATAAGTGTGAGCTCTTTATGGTGGGCCCTTTAAAGCCAAAGGATTTGGTTCATTTCTCAATGGTCAGGTCATATTCCAGGGTTCTTTTCTATGATTTGCAAAAGAAAATTCAATGGTGAAAAAAAGTAAGGTTCTACATTTAGGCAAGAAAAACGAAATGCACAGGTCCAGTATATGTGGAACCTTGCTCAATAGTAGTAACTGTGAGAGGGATCTTGGAGTCCTAGTGGAGAACTATTTAAATATGAGCCAGCCGTGTGCAGCAGCTGCCAAAAAAGCCAACACAGTTCTAGGCTGCATAAACAGAGGGATAGAATCAAGATCACATGAAGTGTTAATACCACTTTATAATGCCTTGGTAAGGCCACACTTGGAATACTTTATCCAGTTTTGGTCGCTATGATGTGAAAAAGATGTGGAGAATCTAGAAAGAGTGCAGAGAAGAGCAACAAAGAGGATTAGGGGACTGGAGGCTAAAACGTATGAGGAACGGTTGCAGAACTGAGTATGTCTAGTTTAATGAAAAGAAGGACTAGGGGAGACGTGATAGTAATGTTCCAATATCTCAGGGGTTGCCACAAAGAAGAGGGAGTCAAACTATTCTCCAAAGCACCTGAAGGCAGGACAAGGCACAATGGGTGGAAACTAATCAAGGAGAGAAGCAACTTAGAACTAAGGAGAAATTTCCTGACAGTTAGAAGAATTAATCAGTGGAACAACTTGCCTCCAGAAGTTTTGAATGCTCTAACACTGAAAATTTTTAAGATGTTGGATAACCATTTGCCTGAAGTGGTGTAGGGTTTCTTGCCTAAGCAGGGGGTTGGACTACAAGACCTCCATGGTCTTTTCCAACTCTGTTATTCTATTCTATTCCATTCCATTCCATTCTAAAAAATATTGTACTAGATAAAAATATGTACGGTACATGTTATAAATTTAGGTTGGTGCGGGGAGTCTGTGATTTTCAAAAGTCTTTTAAACTCTCACTGGCAAAGGATGAAGGTAAGGAACTAACTCTCCTCAGTATAAAACCTGACAACTCTAGATATACCCTCAAATGTTTGCCTCAATAAAAGTATTGTTGTTCACAAGTAAAGTGTACTTTTGTCAAGAAATTGTCAACAGTGTTGTACAATAATTTATGGTGCAGATATTTTTGCTTGGTCATGCTGGCTCATGATTTTGTTTAGGTTTAAGACTTTTTGCAGGAACAAAGTATAAAAATAATTCCTAAGATTGTAGCAGGTAATGGCAGAGGCTGTGCAAATTCATTTGCTTTTAAGGATAGCTCTTTCCAACTGGTTTGTTAGATGAAGGCTGCCAAATGCATAAAAAATATAAAGCTGTTGGAAGTCCAGCACTTCAGAAACTCATCTAATCTGAGGGTTTCAACGTGCGTGAAGTTAAAATTAATATGCTTTCCAGAACAGCTTCATCTATGGAAACCTCCTGTCATGCCTTTTGCAACATTAAAGTTTGCAATTCACATTACTGAACTTTCAAACCATCGGAATACTGTATAGTCATTTATTCAGATCTGGGGTTTGCCAGGCTTTATTTGAGTTTAAAGCAGGATATTCTCTCTTTCTGTCTCTGTGGCTGTATGTCTGTCTGTCTCAGTCTCTCCCTCCCTCCCTCCCTCCCTCTCTCTCTCTCTCTCTCTCTCTCTCTCTCTCTCTCTCTCTGTATGTGCGCACTTGTATGTATGTCTCAGTGGTGGGTTTCAAAAAAAATTCGAACCTACTCTGTGGGTGTGGCCTCCTTTGTGGGAGTGGCTTGCCAGCCATGTGACCTGGTGGGAGTGGCTTACCGGCCACATGTTCTCTTTCTCTCTCTCTCTCTCCCTCTCTCTCTCTCTCTCTCTCTCTCTCTTTCCTTCCTTTTGTGTTTCTGTCCCTTTTTTCTTTTTTTCTTTCATCTCTCTCTCACTTTTCTTTCTTTTTTCTTTCTTTATTTCTTTCTTCCTTTCTTTCTCTTTCTCTGTGTGAGTCTCTGTGTGTGTGTGTGTGTGTGTGTGTGTGTGTATGCGTGTGTGTATGTCAGTGGTGGGTTTCAAATTTTTTTGGAACCCCTTCTGTAGGTGTGGCCTGCTTTCTGGGTCCACTGGTGGAACCTCTTTTAACCGGTTCGGTAGATTTGACGAACCAGTTCTACCGAACTGGTGCGAACTGGTAGGCACTCACCTCTGGTATGTCTATATAGTCAGCGAGAACTATGAATTGGGCCTTACAGAAGTGGACAATTCTGTTTTTGTTACCAAGAGCTACATGGAGATGCAATGTCTAGAGCCAAATGCTAATAAATGTTGTGGACCCCTACAATAAGAATATAGGTTCTGACTCTCTTGAAACATTTCTGGGTGGTGGTTGGTTACCCCCCCCCCCCCCAAATTTGTACCTAGATATAACTCCCTTCTTCCACTCACATGACTCTAATATGTTATTTATCATGTGCTATTTCATGCGGGGCTAAGCAGGTGACTGGTGATCTTATTAAACACCTGTGCTCCTTTGATAAATAAATAAATATTCCACAAAGCAGGGTCTACTGCAGAAAAGGACCATCTTCTAGTGTCTGTCAGCCAACATCTTTGGCTGACAAGATCTGCGGCTCTTTACTCAGAAGTTTGATATTGAGAACGGCAGAAAAGGAATAGCTTTGGCTCCGGTTATAGTGATCCAAAAGCAGGACAAGGATAACCAGAAGTAACATGCTTGTGGACTATGATGTGTTTGCATCTGTGGTGGGATTCACATAGGCTTACCAACGGTTCACAAGTGTGAGTGCATGTGCATGCGTGTACGTCTTCTGCACATGTGTGCAGCCTTCTGCAGATGCATTTTGCTCACCTACGGGGCATACACGCATGCACGCAGCATCAAAAATGAGGCTACAAAGGACATTTTGGATCCGGGATGGATGGACAGGCCCATCCATAGGTTGCCACTATCGGTTTTGGCGAACCAGTTCGAACCGGCTAAATACTACCTCTGTTTAGCATGTTAGGCTAATTGTAGTTCTAGCAGTATGATGTTCTAATGATTCTAATCTATCCCTAGCATAATCACCTAGCACTGATGTTATCTAGTTCGGTAATGAAATACTTTCAGGCAAACAAGCAAAGCTCAGAGAGCACGAAGGACTTCATAGTTCAACACTGAACTTCAGATATTTTCTTCTATTGCTTGCTAGTTCATTGAATTGCAATAGTGGTGAATATCTGTAGCTTGGATGAGGGTGAAGGTTCATTCTCTGAGCTTGTGGGATGGTTTCAGAATATTTCATTATCAGGCTAGGTGACATCTTTAGCAGACTTTAGGGGAGTTCATTGAATATTTAAGGGTCAGTCATTCAAGTCACAAGTCTGTAATGAGAATAAAATGAGGCAAAAGAGGGGGATTCAAGTGAAGGCACATGGAACTTTGAAGGGAACCAATCTGAGTGTTTCATTTCTACCATGTTTCTGGCATAACTGGTCAGAAATAGCTGGGCGCTGTCTTTCCCAGAAGACATTTATCACCATGTTAGTGATAAATCTTTCCCAACTTTGGTAACTTCCCAATGCATCGATTCTATCCCCTGAGAATTGATCAGCCAACTGTCATAAGTACAAGACAATCAAAAAGAGAGCATCAGGAGCTGTGGTGGTGCAGTGGTTAGAATGCAATTTTGCAGGTTAACTCTGCCCATAGCCTGGAGTTCAATCCGGACTGGCTCAAAGTTGACTTAGCTTTCCATCCTTCCAAGGTCAGTAAATTGAGGATCCAGATTGTCAGCAATGTGCTGACTCTGTAAACCGGTTAAGGGGTGCTGTAAAGCACTATGAAGCAGCATATAAGTCTAAGTGCTATTGCTATAGTACTGCAGACTACTTCAGCTGACTGCTAACTGCAGTTCAGCAGTTCAAATCTCACTGGCTCAAGGTTGACTCAGCCTTCCATCCATCCGAGGTGGATAGAATGAGGACCCAGATAGTTGGGGGTCATAGGCTGACTCTGTAAACCGCATAGAGAGGGATGTAAAAGCACTATGAAGCGGTATATAAGTCTAAGTGCTATTGCTATCATATGATTTCATTTTTTCTTTCTGTGAATCTGATGCAAAATACAAGGTGTGTAGCGATGCCATCATTTCTACTGGCACCTCCTTGCATATTTGTGAGCAGGATATATTTGTAAATACTTGCTTCAAGTATTCAATCCTCATCCTAAATCCAGCATAGCATTGTTTTGGAATTTATCATGGCTTTGGGGAAACAGGGATTTGCAACAATATTGTATTGAGGCTTCTGAGGCATGAATGCTAAAAACATTGGAGGGTAATTTTTGGAGGCTAATTTCGAAAGGATAAGCAATGTTAAATGCTAAGCATGCAACAAATAAACATCTTAAACAATGCTCGGAATCACCTGGGGCCAAGTAGAACAGATTAATATGAAATCTATAGCATGATATTGGAGCAGTTGCCAATAGCAACCACCAGAATACCGCTGTGTGCCTTCATTTGCAGAGCTCACCTTTATTACATTGCAGAATGCTTGTATTATTCTCAGCTAAATCCTCTTTCTTTTTTTTTTCTTCCTTTCTTTCACGGGCTAATCAGTGCCTCAAGGTGACTGTGTCTCTTTCAGCTGAGCAAAATTTTTTACCTTTTATTAAATTACTGCCTTGGTAGGTAAGAGAGTTCAACATTGAAACAAAAAGCTATGCTTGTCTGTTCAGATGCTGGAGGGAAAAGGCAGGACTTAGTATGCTGTCACCTTTTTCCTTCTAGGGCAACCGGGATAACTAATCCATGGGAACTTGATCATATGTGCCTGCATTGAGAGCTGCTGAAAATTGTTTTGGACAAAGGTGGCAGCATACAATAGCAATAGCAGTAGACTTATATACCACTTCATAGGCCTTTCAGGCCTCTCTAAGTGGTTTACAGAGAGTCAGCATATTGCCCCCAACAATCTGGGTCCTCATTTTACCCACCTCGGAAGGATGGAAGGCTGAGTCAACCCTGAGCCGGTGAGATTTGAACCGCTGACCTGCTGATCTAGCAGTAGCCTGCAGTGCTGCTTTTAACCACTGCGCCACCTTGGCTCTTACATACTCCTTGTTTCCCTGAGCATACATACTCCTTGTTTCCCTGAAAACAAGACCTATCCCCAAAATAAGCCCTAGTATAGTGATGGCGAACCTTTTTGCCATCACGTGCCAAAAGATGGGGGTAGGGGAGTCATGTGTGGGCATACCCATAATTATATGTGTGTGACCACCACACGCATGCGTGTGTGACCCGTGCCCTCCCCCTATTTTTGGCATGCAACGGACCCATTTTTCACCCTCCCCAGACTCCAGGGGCTTTCTAGGAGCCTGCGGAGAGTGAACATGGCCTCCCCCACCCTCCCTGGAGGCTCTCTGAAGTCCATTCCTAAACTTCTGGGTTGCCCATAGGGTCATTTTTCACCCACCAGAGGCTTCAGGAGGCTTCTCTAAAGCCTCCGGAGGGGGAAAAAATGGCCCAGTGTGCAAACTGGAAGTCAATTTCCAAACTCCTTGTTTGTGCGTTGGGTTGTTTTTTTGCCCTCCGGAGGCTTCAGGGGGCTTCAGGGAAGATTCCGGAGGTTAAAAAATGGCTGAAAATGAAGGGCAAAGTCAGCTGGCTAGCACACGCACAGGTGCTGGAACTGACAGGGCAAATGCTCTGCGGGCTACCTGTGGCATGTGTGCCATAGGTTCGCCATCACGGCTCTAGTATGTTTTTATGTGTGCTCCTAATATAAGCCCTATTTCCAAAATAAGTCCTATTTAAAAGTCTGCACAGCTGTCAAGCCATCCATTCCTTCTGATTGCTTATGGTGCTGTGGCCTCAAAGCAAGACAGAGGAATTGTGGAGCTGCCCCAGGTACCCCGCCTCAGCCAAGCCATCCATGCCCTGATACCTGCCTTGCGGTAACTGTATCAGCAGCCATGCTGATTCGGCCCACAGGGTGCTTAGATCTGGCCCATGGGGCTGCCCTGGAAGCAGCGAAGGACTCGTCTGCAGTGCCTCTGCCAGCGAAAATGGCCCTCCTGAGCCCCGTTTTCACTGGCAGAAGACTGCAGGAAGCCATTGCAGACAAAAACAGAACTTGGGAGCCCGTTTTCGCTGGCAGAGCACTCCTGCTCTGACACAAGTGATCTTGGGTGGACAACACCCAACCTGGATACAGCCACCCCGGCTCCCTGAGATCAAACACAACCCTGATGCAGCCCTCAATGAAGTCAAGTTTGACACCCCTGATCTAATCCAATCTCTATGTGGTGCAGAAACCAGCATCCCCAGCAAATAGTCACCCTGCTATGTTTAAACGCATCCAGTGAAGGAGGGTTCAACCACCTCCATTGTGGAACAGTTTTTAACCATTAAATTCCCCCCCACACACACACACATGTTAGATATTGGTCTGTTTCCTTCAGTTCTTGTCTTTTCTGCATCTCATCTTCTTTTCTGAAACTAGATAGATGGATGGATGGATGGATGGATGGATGGATGGATGGATGGATGGATGGATGGATTGATTCTCTGATTCTCCGGTTCTCTGTTCTAATGACCAGCTGGGTAGGCGTGGCTTGATGGTCATGTGACTGGATGGGTGTGGCCAACCCAACATCACTCAGGTCAATGGCGCTTTGCATTAGCTATTACAATGTAACAAGGGTGAACCGGAGAGGCAGTTTCTGTAAGCAGGGCAATAAAGATTAGGCTAGAAACAACACCAGAATGTTTCCTTCCTGCCTTCCTTGCAGGATTAGCCCTGTGAAGTGGGAAAAAACACAAAACGAGATATCTTCCAACAACCGGTTCTCCCAACTGCTTAGAAAGTTAACAACCGGTTCTCTTGAATAGGTGTGAACCGGCTGAATCCCACCACTGCCACCTGCTCATCAAGCAGGAGTCACAAGTTCATGAAAACTACCAAATTGTGCACTGGGTCCATCTGGAGTGGTGCAACCATCTGGAATTAAAGCTTAAGTCCAAGAAACCCAGAACTCCATGTACCCAAAGCCACTTGGTCTTACTAGGGTCCAGTCGAAGTCTGTTGTTCCCCATCCAGACCCACACAGGCTCTTTGCTCCCCAAGAGGACAGCAAGAGCATCACTTGGGTGACCTTATTAAAATTACCTTTATTATAGGGCAGGGGTCGGTAACCTTAAATACTCAAAGAGCCATTTGGACCCGTTTCCCACAGAAATGAAAACACCGGGAGCCACAAACCCCTTCTGGTGCCTGACTATTTCCTGAGTGGCCACAAAACTAGCATATGTAGTTGAATTAATAGTTCTGTTTTCTTCTGAAACTTTTCTTGGATTTATCCATGGTTGGTCTACCAGAGGTCGAAAAGCTCAATAAATAGCATGCTGGCAGGTGCTGCACATTGATGGTTGTGCCCCCATATTTTGAGTGACAGGGAGCCACAGCAGAGGGATGAAAGAGCGACATGTGGCTCCAGAGCTGCAGGTTGCTGACCCCTGTTACAGGGTTACAATAACAGAACCTTGCAGCTTTGAATATGCCCGTCACCTTTATCCTAAAAATTAGGGTGGGTCCAACCTGAAACACTTTCTCAAATTGCACTCCGCCTTTGGACTTAGGTTTCTCTTAGCTCTCTTGCTGTGGCTCTTCCTCCTCTTCCTCAAGGTTATTCTCACAGCCCATTACATAATCAATATTTGATCCATCAAGATACCTAAATCCAAATGCTTCTGCTAGATATGATCTCCCTTATGTTACATTAATGCCTTTGATTTTTTTTCCCTACCCAAATCCACATTTCTCCCTCATGAAATTTAATTTTTTGGCTTTTACTCACTGTTCTAGTTATTCAAATCTTCCTGAATCCTGATACTGCACAATAAGATGTTTGATATTTCTCTTACTTTTGGGTATCTGAAAATTTAATATATATTTTTCCAAACCCATCCTTCACATCATTTTTAAATAAACTGAAAAGGTATTTGACATTGCCTTCCAACTGGATGCAGAACCATTGTTAGATGCTCACTTAAGCATGAGTATTTAGCCAGCTCTATGAACCATCACATGGAGCCATGGTCCAATCCACATTTTCCAATCCTCTCTTCCAGGATAACATAGGACAAAGGGTGTCAAACTGAAGACCCACCCTGGAAACAGCAAAGTACTGGCTTGCAGTGCCACTGCCAGTGAAAATGGAGCAAGGGAGAGCCGCAAGCCAGGTTCTGTTTTCACTGGCAGAGAGCTGCAGGAGGACATCCTGATTGAAAACGGGGCCCATTTTCACTGGCCGAGGGCTAGCAAAACAAACTAAAAGCAAAACAAAAGGAGAAATATTTCCCCTTTAGCATTTGAGCATGCAAGAAGGGACAGGGAAGGAGAAGGGGAAAGGAGAAAGATAAAAAGAAGGAAAGATGGGAAGAGAGCAAGGAAGGGATAAAAAAGGGAAAAGGAAAGGAAGAAGAAAAAATTAAGATGGAAGGAAGGAAGGAAGGAAGGAAGGAAGGAAGGAAGGAAAGAAGGAAAGAAGGAAAGAAGGAAAGAAGGAAAGAGGATGAAGAGGGATGGAGAGATGGAGGGATGGCTGGAGGGAAGGATGGAGGGAAGGAGTAAGTAAGTAAAATCTTTATTACGGTCAAAGACCAGCAATACACATTAGTTTTTACACTATATTAAAAATACTAACATTAAAATATAATTAAAAATATTGACATTAAAAGTGGATAATAACATAATGGTCCAAAGATTGTTAGAGGTATGTCCAGATAATTGGTACAAGATGGTACTATACTTCTGTAGCCAATTTTTTTCTTATGGACATTGCAGCAGCACAGAACTTTGCCACTGCATACGTGGTAACCGGGTTAGTGTCCTGGAGGAGAAAGCCTAGATAAAAATGGTCTGTCCTCCCTGGCAATCTCTCTAATAAGGGGAGAATATATGCAGACCTACAAGCTCTGTATAGCTCGCAGTGTAATAGAACATGTGAATTATCTTCCACTTCTCCTTTACCACATATACAAACCCGTTCTGCTATAGGTGTTCTCTTATATCTGATGGAGGGAAGGAAGGAAGGAGATTATAATGAAAGGGAGGGAGGGTCTGAGGAAAGTCCTTCCTTAGCACTTGGCTGGTACAGGTGTCCCCGGCACAAGTGATGTGGAGCTGGCCACCCCCACCCCAATCCTTCGAGGTCAAATACAACCCTGATGTGGCCTCCATGAAATCCAGTTTGACACCCCTGACATAGGAGGTTCTGTTAAATATTTTGCTAAAGTTAAGGAGCACTGCATTCCTATGATAAACCTCACTTGCTCAAAGAAGAGGACCAAATTGCTTTGGCATGTTGTTTTATTAAACCCCACTGACTCCTCTCAGGCAATGCATTGTTTTCTATATACTTAAGACGGTCTTTTCCAAATTTCTCCTAGAATCATCAGACGGCTTGGCTTGTAGTTAGTTGGATCCTCCCCCTTATAACATTTCCCCCCCTTTTGCCTTTGGGCACTGTGTCTACTTTCCATGATTTCATGGAGATTACAAAAAGGACCTCCAAGATGACATTTCCAGCTCCTTCAAGGCTGTCAGGTATAATTGATCTTGTGTTCAAGACTAAAAATAATTCATAGTATCCAAGTACTCTCTAGCTATGTTTTCTCCTTGGATCACATGTTCTGCAGAGCAGAGCTTCTTAACATTGGATGTTAATTGTGTTAACTTCAACACCCAGGATTCCCTAGCTGGCAAGTCTACCCATTTTCAAATTGCCAATGAGTGTATTTATTAAGTTTTTATATTAGGGGTGGGTTCCGGTTTCTGTTTCTGCCAGTTCACACAGGGATGCACTTGATGCGCGCGACATGTGCATGCACAGTAATAAAAAAATGGTTGGCGCCGCCGATAGAACCGGTTTGGGCACGTGGCCAGCCGAGTTACTACCTACTCGGTCGAACCGGTCCAAACTGGTAGGAACCTACTTATGTTATATACGCTACCTATCTCACTATCGGAGGTTTAAAAACATTGGAGATTCTTCTGGTTGTAAGGATCTGCATCAAAGAAATTTAAAGAAGACAGTTTATATTTCTTTCATGTCTTAAAAAAAGGTTCACCGACAAAAGGGCGAACGACAAAACTGCGCCCGACTAAACCACGGTGATAAAACCGCGTGTTCTAAAGCGCTCCGATGAATGAGCGCTGAATCACGCCGACAACAGCACGGAGACAGAAGCATGCTGTAAAAGTAAACCTAACCCTAAACCTAACCCCTAACCCTAAACGTAACCCTAAATGTAACACTAAACCTAACCCTAAACCTAACCCTTAACCTAACCCTAAACCTAACCCTAACCCTAACCCTAAACCTAAACCTAAACCTAAACCTAACCCTAAACCTAACCCTTACCTTAAGTTAAATTGGCTTTCTATCGCCGTGCTATTGTAAAGCGCCCTTCTGTCTCTGCGCTGTTGTCTCTGCGCTGTTGTCACCGCGTTGATGACGGCACGGTTTTAGCGATGCGGTTTAGTCGGGCGCGGTTTTGACATTCGCCCTTTTGTCGGGTCACGTTAAAAAAAAACAAGTAATTCAAGAGATCTACATATGTTTATAACTTGCTAAGGTAGATTATAAGTGTATTCTTACTCATACGTTGTGGGCAAAAACAGCCGAGGGAAACTCATCTTTAAATATAAAAGCACTTGATTTTAGGAACAAAGCAAGTTATACATAATCGATTTAAGTATTTGGGCAATTCCTTATCTGTCAGTGATGCTTTAAATATCACAAGTTTTTTTTCCCAATTGTTGGTTTTCTTCCTGCCCACCCATGCATCTAAATAAAAATAGCCCTTGACTTGAACCCAAAATTTCTGGTGTTAAGTGAGACATATGTTAAATGATTTTTGTCCCATTTTACAATCATTCTCACCATACTTGTTAAGTGAATGGCTGTGATGTGAAAGCTTCCATCACAGTGGTGGGATTCAGCCAGTTCGCACCTATTTGGGAGAATCGGTTGGTAACTTTCTAAGCAGTTCGGAGAACCGATTGTTGGAAGAAATCTCATTTTGTTTTTTTCGATTTTAGAGGGCTAATCTTGTAAGGAAGGCAGGAAGGAAACATTCTGGTGTTGTTTCTAGCCTAATCTTTATTGCCCTGCTTACAGAAACTGCCTCTCCAGTTAACCCTTATTACCATTGTAACAACTAAGACGAAGCGCCCATCGACTTCAGTGACATTGACTTGGCCACGCCCACATGATCACATGACCACCGAGCCCCGCTTACCAAGCTGGTCATTAGGTCAGAGAACTGGTTGGTAAATTATTTGAATCCCACCACTGTTCCATCATTGAGAGCCATTCTGGGATTGTCAAGTATATTTTAGGTTTTATTTTTCCCCATACAGATATTAGTGAGTTTTTAATATAGTGATTTTGAAAGTATCTATGGATTTCATTCTTCTCATCCAATTGTAAATAATGTCCTTCTAATGATTTACATCTTCCTTAATGCTGCTGCATTAATGGTTTTCCAACTCTTTTCTACATGAATGTGTATTCATAGCTGCTTTGCCAGTGAAGCAGTACTATCAGTCCAAGCACAGGCATATCCATGTACAGCTTGGAAAGTTCTCAAAGCAAGCACATAAAGTCTTCGGAATAGCATCTCAATGTTGCAAGATGTTGATTTCTTGGGCTTTAAAATGATCCCCTTTGAATGCTTTGCAAAACTATGTTGTGTGTAAAATCAACTAGACTGGTCCTTAGACTGGTATGGAATGCTAAAAATGTGTTTCCAATGGTATAATCAACTAGCCAACCTGTGCAGTGTCAGAATGCAAAAGAATTTGTGGTGTTTCTTTCTTGCTTTCAGCTCTGCAAAAGGAAGAGATTAAGCTAGAAAGAAGACACAATGTTTTATAGAACAAAACGTAGCCATCCCCAGTTACTAAACTTCTCAAGCATTAAATGAAAATATACGAACACATTTATAAGACAGACCATTTATGCTGATGGGTCCTAAATCAGGATCACTGAGATAGGTTTTTTTTGGTTAAATGTAGAAGAATGAAAGAAATCTAGAATTAGTATGGCAGGCATAGAATAGAATTTTAATAGGCACAAAAGAGAAACAAATATTGGGCCTTAAATTAGAATAAGGTAAGGTGGAAAATCTAGGGTAGGGTAGGGTGGAAAAAAAGATAAATCTAGTCTACAAACAGCAGCCCAAATATTTGTTAAATGCATAAAATATTCTGATTCCATATCATGGGGTGATTTCTTTTAATTAGGTTAAGGAAAGACAGATAATGCCTGGAGCAATGTGTAGATGATATCTTATTTGGAAAGCTTTATAGAAGACTTATTAAAAAGAACACAAAACTCCCAATAGTACTTATTCTAAGTGTGACTTAGAAGTTAAATTAGAAGGCCAAATATTGCCAGCAAAAAACAGAAAATTCTGTCTAAATTCCATTACAGGTAGCCCTCAACTTACAACCGTTTGTTGAGTGACTGCTTGAAGTTGCAACTGCACTGAAAAAAGACACTTACGGCCATTTTTCACACTTACAACTGTTGCGGCATCCCCATGGCATGGGGTCAAAATTCAGACGCTTGGCCGCTGACTCATATTTATGAATTTATTTTGCAAACTTCTGACAAGCAAAGTCAACGGGGAAGCCAGATATACTTGACAACTGTGTTTCCAAACGTAACCACGGCAATGATTTGCTTAACAAATGTGGTGAGAAGAATCATAAAACAGGGCAAAGCTCACTTAAGAAATGTCTCAGTTAGCAACATATCGTATTTTTCAGACTATAAGACGCACCGGAGTGTAAGATGCACAAGATTTTGAAGAGGTAATTTTTTTAAAAAAAGGTTTTTCCCACTCCAGCCCCCAGGAGGACTCTGCAGGCCTCCCAAACCCTCTGTACAGCCTGTTTTTTGTGAAAAAGGGGGCATGCAGAGAGTTTGGGAGGCCTGCAAAGTGCTCCTGGGAGCCAGGGAGGGCAAAAACGTGACACGTGGGGGGTTTGGAGGTGTAAAAAGGGCCCGTTTTTCGCAAAGGGTGCAGAGGATGTGGGAGGCTTGTAGAGTACTCCTGCGGGCTGGGGAGGGCAAAAAGACCCCCATTTTGTGGAAAAAGGCCCTTTTTCACTCATTTTTGTCCTCCCCAGTTCCCAGGAGCACTCTCAAACCCTCTGCGTATCCATTTTTGCAAAAAACAGGATGCACGGGACAGGGTTTCAGGAGGCCAAAAATGCTGTGTTCAGTGTATAAGACACACCCAGATTTTCACCTCTTTTTTGGGGGAAAAGGTATATTTTATACTCCAAAAAATATGGTCAATTGGAGGGTCAATTGTGGTCATGAGTTGAGCCTATACTACCCCAAGCAGGTTCTACCAAGCATTAAACTTAAGTAGTAAATTGTGGAAGAGCTCTTTTAAAAATGAAGTTGCACTAACTTACCTATAGTTCTTGCATCACCAGGAGTTTCTCTCACTGTGAGACTACTGAACAAAATCACTTCCAAAATACCTGTGTAAAAATACAATCAAATTTATCCAGATATCTTAAGCAAGGAAGACTCGAACAATACTATAGAGAGAGCTTGATTAATTTTGGTGCAGCGCAGTGCCATTATAGTTTGCAAGCCATGGTTTATGGCTGAATTTATATGCGAAGCCAGATCATTGTGGTTTATTCAATCAAGTATGGTCAATCAACCTGTAGCTCACTATGACACAATGTTGATGCCAAAGCAGCCATTCATATATTCCTTCTTCCTTCGTAAGATTTGGTGAGCTGAAGTGAGAATATTTTACTGAAAATATTCATAGGTCCTTATTCTGATGGGTAACCTTTAAAAACAGTTTACAAATAGCTGGGTTACTAAAATTCCTGCTTCTGTTGATCTTATGTGGCTAAGGGACAAATACATTCAGTTATTTTGAGAACAATAAAGTGTTTCTTTTTACAGTAATTTCCCAGAGCTGTCTTCCAAATTCCCAATCTTGGATACAGCTCTGGAATTTCCTTGGTGGTTTCCATCTAAGTGTTTTGTTGTTAGTTGTATCCGACCCATCATGACCACATGGACAACATTCCTCAGGGCCTTCTTCTCGTCTACCATCCCCTGGAGTCCATTTAAACTCATGTGGACTGCTTCAGTGACTCCAGCCAGCCACCTCATTCTCTGTCGCCCCCTTCTTTTGCCCTCAAAACATTCCCAGCATTAGGCTCTTCTCTAGTGAGTCCTTCCTTCTCATTAGGTGGCCAAAGTATTTGAGTTTCATCTTCAGGATCTGGCCTTCTAAAGAACAGTCAGGGTTGATCTTGAGGACTGACTGGTTTGATCGCCTTGCAATCCAAGGGACTCACAGGAATCTCCCCCAGCACCACAGTTCATTCTTTGGCTCTCAGTTTTCCTTATGGTGCCACTTTTGTTGGCAGGGTGATGTCTCTGCTTTTTAGTATGCTGTCTAGAGTTGCCATCTAAGTGGCTAACTAGAGCCAATCCTGCTCAGTTTTGTAAGGTTGTTAATGGTAGACAGTGAAGTGCAAAAAAAAAATGGAATAAAAGTTCCAGGCCAGGTGGAATCTTTCATTTCTCTTGTTAAGCTCTTAAGCAAATACTATTTTTTCCCTGAGAATAATTTTATTGGTAATGTGAAAAATGCAGAGTCAGACTGAAATGTTGCTGTTAATAAGGTATAAGGGAAGAAAAGTTGAAACATAGACCTGTTGGGATACCTATACATATTGTCACCGGAATACCTTGAATTTTTGACTTGCATGGGCCAGGAGATTCCACTATCCATCTCTGTTTTTTCTGCTTGCAATTTTTGGTGTGGTAAATATGTCAGCTAGGTTCCAGGATGCTTCTGCAGTGGATACGTGTTACCCAGTGGAATTCTTGCTTTCCCTTGAATTTGATTTCCCATGACATATTGTGAATGGCTTTTCAAACCCCTTTTCTCCTATTTAAAAGTAGTTTATTTTGTGACCTGGTGTGATATTGTTTTGAAAAAAAAACCCAAGTCTAAAGCCCTCTTGGGTTCTTTTCAACTACTTTCACAGTTCTTTAGATGTTGACTTTACAGTTAAAGTGAATTGGTCCTTAAACAAATGGGACATTCTTAAACTCATCTGGGAAGTTAGGTTAAATATCAGCCTCTGTCATCTGCAATCTAGTGAACTTTGGGTAGCAAAGGAGGAAGGACCTCTGGAACAGCCGAAAGGGGTTTTACATTGAGTCAATATCTGATCCAGTGGTTTTTTACTACTTCATTTTTTACTACTGGTTCTGTGGGCGTGGCTTTGTGGGTGTGGTATGGCTTTGTGGGCGTGGCAGGGGAAGGATACTGCAAAATCCCCATTCCCTCCCCACTCCTGGCAGAAGGTTACTGTAAAATCCCCATTTCCTCCCAACCCCACTAACCTGCCTTCCAGCTCTGTTCTCCTGTTCAGGGCAACAAAAGAAGATCAGATGGAAGGCATCAGGGGCGGGGCCAGCCTATTTGCTGGTTCTCCAAACTACTCAAAATTTCTGCTACCGGTTCTCCAGAACCCGCCAGAACTGACTGAATACCACCTCTGATCTGATCCCATATTGGAGAATGTACCAGATGTCAGGGACATCAGATATATTTCGATATATTTTTCAGTATTCAACCATGGTGGATTTTTTATGTCGAATGTCAGTATGAATTATATATTCGTCATTTCTTTTGTTTTCTACACTAACAATTTTTGTCGTTAGCGTTTGATGGTCGTTAATTTGGTTTTTTTTTTTTTTTTTTTAAATTTTGCATCTAACTTTGGAAATAAAATAAAAAAAATTGTGGAAAAAGTATCGGAATGAATATAAGGTAGCCATAGATGCTTAAAGTAAGTTTACTTCTCTCTCGCTCTGTTTCTCTTTTCAAATCCCACTTATAAATTAGACTGTAAAGGTAAAGATTCACCTCGCACATATGTGCTAGTCGTTCCAGACTCTAGGGGGCACTGCTCATCTCCATTTCAAAGCCAAAGAGCCAGCGCTGTCCAAAGAGGTCTCTGTGATCATGTGGCCGGCATGACTAAATGCTGAAGGTGCAAGGAATGCTGTTTCTTTCCCACAAAGGTGGTTCCCAATTTTTTTCTACTAGTGCCTGCATCCCTTTACATTTACAGTAAATCGTAAATGACTGCAAATATTTCTATACAAATTTACATTTATATAGATGTAAATAAAGCACTAGAAGAATTTCACCTTCCAACTGTGTTATGCTATTCTCTCTCTCTCCGTGTGTGTATATGTATCTGTTTTTGTGTATGTGTGTGTGTGTGTAAATATATCCTAACTGATCATTTTTAAAATTTAAGAAACTACAGATTTGAAGTACAATCTGAAATTTGAAGTAAAGTTTCTTGATATTGAGGTGACTACATACTACAAGTTTGCTTTGCTTTAGTATAGATTTGCCATTGGTCCTTCTCAGACTTTTAATTATTGTGATGCTTGGTTACATAGTCATCCAGATTTTTATATTGGCTTTGGTGTTTTTATCTATCTACTGATTCCTCTCCAAGGACCTGGATAGGTAGATGTTTTTTACGATTATTGAGTTGACATTATTGAATACTTTATAGCCTTGGTGTTTCTCCATCCAAATATTAACCAGGTCTAATTCTATTTAATTCAGCCAGGATTTGCTATGTGATGCTAACCGTGATGTTCAATGTACTGTATTACCTATAGAATAAAGATTTCTCAAATCATGGATGAATCATGAATGGATACATCATGCACTTGTCTGGACAATAACGGGGAAAATGAAATATGTGAGAATAAGAATAAAAGTTTCAGTTAGACATACAATCTAGTATGTGATAATAATAAAACAGAAGAGTAGAAAGGCCACTTGCAAACTAACATCTAAACCTTCAATTCTTCATTGATTTATACAACAAGGAATTATTCATACACCTTTATACAAATTGAAGAACAGCATTTGTTAGCTGTGCTCATTGTTGTACTAGATAACATTGAGCCCACTTTTTGTGTACCTCTTTGAGATCCGGCACAGCATTGCAAAATAAATCTTTGTTTCTATCATAGTAAAGTTAAAACACTTTTGGCTGACAATGGTAACAGTTTGTTCTTATTTGACAATATCTGTGTGTTTACAGGAAGTAAGTACAATTATAATGGAATGGAATTTGAAGAAAATGAAACATTACAAAATCTAAGCAATTTGCATAATTGTTTTTCCCCCCAGATGAATATATCTTACTTCTCTTCTGCTTTAATCAGGCAGAATGTGAGAAATAGGCACAAGTCCTTTGGAAAAGTGGACAGATACAGTGTTCTCGTCTGTCATCTATTTTTTTTTATTACAAATCTGACATTTTGCAGTTCTCCGTAGTAGATAGCTTCAAATTATTCTGAAACATAAGAAAATGAAATTGTACATTTGGAAAGCATAAGCTTTCTATATATATTAAGCAAATGAAGAATGTTGCTGAACCCACCACAAAAGGATGTGCAGCAGACAAAGGTAGATTTTTTGCATTTTCTTTTTTTTAATATATTTTTATTATTTTTACATTTAAAACAATGCAGTACCGTGAAGTCGAAGTGACCATACATTCACCTTATATACAGCTAGTCTCAATCATTAACAATTAGCCTACTTAATACATTATCTATCCTTCTGTCCAATCACAATATATACAGTTTGTTCCAGTCTTGTCACCTTGTCTTATACCAGTCATAAAATCTGTTCCAGACTTCCAATATTCTGATTCCTCTTATTTTTAAGTTCAAGAGTGAGCCTATCTGCTTCCGCAGAGGCCAACACTTTTCTGATTATATCTAGCTCTGATGGTGTATTTTCTTTTTTCCAATATTGTGCATAAGTTATGCGTGCAGCAGTTAGTACATGTCAGGGGTGGGTTTCTCGCCCCGTTCCAACCGGTTCGGTTGGAACGAGGCCGGCGGCGTGCTCGTGCATGCGTGCGGCGCACGCATACGTACTAGCGTCTGTGCGATGCTCCAGCTGCTCCTGGAGGATCGCGCAGGCGCTGTATGCGTCCTGCGCATGCGTGGAAGCGCAGAATTAATCAAAACTGGGTAAGGAGCGGGCGTGGGCGCGCGGGCGCGCGTGGGCACGGGGGAGGGGCCTTCGCCGTTCCCAGAAGTTACTTACTTCTGGGTTCGGCAACCAACCGGATCGCAGGGACCGCCGCGAACCGGTTGAAACCCACCCCTGATACATGTATACTTAAATAAAGTGTATCTTTCTGAAACCCCTCCGGTATTAAACCTAGGAGAAAAATTTCCAGTTTAAACAAGATTTGGTCTCCCACCATTTGTTCTAACCATGATTGAATCATTTTCCAATATTTTTTTTGCCTCATTGCATAGCCACCACATATGATAAAAAGTGCCTGGCCTTTTTTTACACTTCCAACAATTTGGGGCCAGATTTTTAAACATTTTGGAGAGCCGTGCTGGGGGGGAGATGCCATCTGTAGAACATCTTATAAAGATTTTCTTTATACGCCGTAGCCATTGGTAGTTTCTGATTAAGTATCCAAAGTTTTTCCCACTTAGCCAATTCCACATTGTAACTGAATTTTTTCGCCCAGGCGACCATAGTTTCTTTGACATGCTCCTTCTCTAGCTTTTTGCCTTTTTTGCATTTTCAATGCCAGTCGTGAAAAGGCACAAGTCAAGTGGCACAAGCCCTTTCCTCTCACCAGGCACATAATGGCACACGGCAGGAGTACCACTTAATTTGGAAAACTACATGGATGATGACCTAATTAAGTCATTTAAGTTCAGTAAAAGACCCATTCCGAAATTCATAGGAGTTCTGTCCAATCTTGCATTCTGTAATTACAGTCATCAAGATAACATTTATTGGAATTTTTGTCCCCCTTTGGGCACTGTGGCACACATTAAAAATGAAATTCTGTCGCCTGCTCTCAAAAGTGTACACCTTAGAGGGAAGGGAGGTGGGGGGTTGGGGGAGAGGGTGGGGGAAGGGAGGGATATATACTAGGTAAGATTTCAATGTAATGTGACTTCACATGTATACTGTTTTTCTATAATTTCTCTGTAAAAATAGGATGTTAAGTACACTGACATATAGTGGAAATACACCAAGGAGTGGAGGAGTGGGATAGAAGAAAGACGGGTAGAGAGGGATGGGGGAGAGGATGGGAGGGAGGGTGAGAAAGAAGGGAGGGAGTGGATCGGGAGAGAGGAGTGGTAGAGGGGCAGGGGAAGTAGGGTAGAGGGGGATGATGGAGGAAAGATAGAAAGTTGGAAGGGGTGGAAGAAAGAGGTGTATGGAGAGTGGAGGAGGTATATTGGGTTTGTATTTTGGGGGGCATTGTTGACAAGAGGAATTGCTGCGATTATTGTTTAATGTTGTATGGCACCGGCTATGCACAGTATATATGTGAGTGTACGAAAATGAAAAAATGGAAAATAAAAACTTTTAAACACAAAAGTGTACACCTACATAACACACCTATAGATATGTTGTACACATACCATGTTTTTCCAGAAAGAAGGCTGGGTCTTATTTTCTTTTGACCACCACCACCCCCTGAAAAAAAAAGTCTAGGCCATCTTTTTGGAGAGTTCTAATTATTGACTTATCTCACAGTGGTGGCATCGATAGCCCCGTCCAGCAGTAGCCCACTGCTGGGCTACTTCTTCTGCAGCTGCTTGCTGCCATTCACATGGATCGCCCCAACCTCTGTTTCATCTTCACCTTTAAAGCACTCCATGGTAGTGGATCTGGGTACTTGAGAGACCGCCTTCTGCCGATTACCTCCCTAAATCGACCAATTAGATCGCACAGACTAGGCCTCCTCCGAATTCCATCAGCCAGTCAATGCCGACTGGCGACCACACGGAGGAGAGCCTTCTCTGCTGCTGCCCCGACCCTATGGAACGAGCTCCCCATGCAGATCCGCACCCTCACCACGATCCAGACCTTCCGCGCAGCCCTCAAGATCTGGCTCTCCCAGCAGGCCTGGGAATAGGTTTCCAATCACCCGCCCGAGTGTTTGATTGTTGAATGAAAGTTGTGTTTTATTATTTTTCTTTTGTTCACCAATTGTTTTGTTTTGACCTTGCACTTCCCCTCCCCTGTGGTTGTAAGCCGCCCTGAGTCCCCTCAGGGAAAAGGGCGGCATATAAATCCCAATAAACCTCTAAACCTCTAAACCTCTAATATGTGTAATTGGCAGCAAGCGTCCGCAGAAGAAGCGGCTACAGAAGAAAGCGAGGCAGGTGTTGGGGTGTATGAGGCTTGGTAAGTAGGACAGCTCCACCACCCACGTCCCCATCCTAGCTTATTTTTCACCTGTGTGCCTCGCTCCACCCCCTGCACCCCTGGGTGGGCTGGGTCTTAATTAGGCTAGTTTTGTGGGTGGGGATTAATTTGATCGCATGCAATCAAAAATGTGATAGGGCTTCTTTTCAAGGTGGGTTGTCCTTTTGTAAAAACACGGTAGATATGTATGTGCCTACACTCTAACACAAGGGTGTCGAACTCAAGGCCCAGGACCTGATCTGGCCCATGGGCTGCTTAGATATGGCCCTGGGGGGGCTGACCTGGAAACAGTGAAGGTGCCTCTGCCAGCAAAAACGGAGCTCGGGAGTGCAGTCTTCTTCTTTATCTTTATCTTTATCTTTTTCTTCTTTTTCTTCTTCTTCTTCTTCTTCTTCTTCTTCTTCTTCTTCTTCTTCTTCTTCTTCTTCTTCTTCTTCTTCTTCTTCTTCTTCTTCTTCTTCTTCCTCCTCCTCCTCCTCCTCCTCCTCCTCCTCTTCTTCTCCTTCTCCTCTTCCTCCTCCTCCTTCTCCTCCTTCCTGATCTCACATACTGATGGAGGTTCATACAGAATATGAACAAAATATATTAAAAATTTTAGACATTAATATAGGAGAGAAGCCTTAGAAACTCTAAGTTACGCCTCATTAGTGGTCCTGTCTTTTATTTTTTCATACTTTAGAAATAGCTTTTTCCCGTCTTTGAATCCTGGAATATAGCTTAATAACCATATGAGACACTTTAGATAAATTATGTAACTTTTTATTTATCTTTCTTCCTGGAACCTAATTTCTTACCTTCTTCCTCCCTCATCCCTGCAAACAGCCTCAATGAGAGAATCAAGGTAATGAGTTCCAATGATAGAGTAGTGCCTGAAGATATTCTCAATATTACTTTATTTTGGTTCTCCCCACCTCCCAGTTTAAATTGAGAATTAATATCCTAACAAACCAGAAAAAGATATGACTGGCAATGTTGGTAGAAGTATATATATATATATATATCCTGGCAACAGAAAACGCCTGAGAAACCTTTGTCTGACTTCAGCTGACTCACATATATTCAGGTTCAAATCCCAGTAAGGGTATGGCTAGCTGATGAGAGCTAAATAGCTTGAAATAGATCTATACTAGTCTCCCTTTATTTATTTATTTATCAGCACAAATGCAACACACACACACACACACACACATACATACATACATACATACATACATGATCATGAGACTCTGTGTGTGTGTGTGTGTGTGTGTGTGTAGCCTAAAAAAGCAAATATATCTTCAATGGTAGTTTTTACACTCTGACAATGTTAGCAGAGGCTAACTAAAGCTAAGTGGATAATATATTTTAAGTTCTGGAGATCACAATGCATGCCTCTTCTTTTATATATAATGCACGCGCGCGCGCGCACACACACACACACACACACACACACACTGAACAGTACCACGATCATTTAAAAACAGTGTATATCATAAATAGAGAATTAATTGTAGTGCCAAATTAACTGCAACAAAAAGTCATTACTTATTTACCTAAACAGAGAAAGAGAATGACCATGGGTAGGGCAAAAAAGCAGTGAGAGTGACCTTCGACTTCCTACTGGTTTGCCCATTGACTTTGCTTATAGGAAGCCAGCAGGAAGGATCAGATCTTTATTATGTGACCTTGGGGATTCGGCAATGGCTACAACTTTGTGAATAAAGCAGGTATAAGCATCCTGAAAATTTCAATTCCAGTGATGTAATAGGTCCTGGTTTTTTTTTTAACGCATTCTTTAAATTAGTGAATTTTAGGTACTTTGATTTGAAAATTGTTGCAGTTGAATGCACTGTATCTGAGGGTAAAAACAGGCAAAGCGACAAGCACAATGAGCATTTTAGTATTATATAGAGAGATGTTGGCCTCATTAGATATTCTTAGTGACTTTTAAAGTGCCGCCTCAAGTCATGAAGATTACAGATTGTCAAAATGAAATGCACTAATATACTATTTTAAATTTCAAAATCAATCTGGGAACTCACACGACCTTTACATGATGAAATGCGTGCTTTCTAGAAATTCATGGGCGAGCAATTATGCGGGTTAAACTTGGAGATCAATGAAAGAAACAAATATCCATCTTCTGCAGGCATGCAGCTGGCAAACTGACATTTCCCTGACCCTCTTTTGCATACAGATGATGGGGCTGTGAACTCTGCCAACTCAGAACAGTCCCTTTTTGGTAAAATCCCTTGCAGATCATGTGGTTGACCGGCAATAAAGGAGAAACTGAGATGGGAGGATGTGTGCAAATGTCCTCTTGAAGCCGCCGAAAACTGCTTGCAAGCCGAGGAAAAAATGAGACAATAGTACTAGTATCTGAGGTACTTTTTTCCCATGAAAAGAGATCGTGACTTTTACAAGCATTAAATTACATTCGCTGGTGTAGTTGCTCCTTCAGTGGAAATAAATCCGACCAAATTCAAATAGATAGCTGTAAGAGTTTCTCCACTAGGGAGACTTGGAAGTTGGGAGGGCTAAAACAAGCTCAATTCGGACGAGTCGAGAGTTTTCTGTTAAAACATCCAAGCTGTAGATGTGCAAAATAATTTTCAGACTTAGGAGAAACATTTATTTTGGCAGGGGTTGAGGGAATGAGACTCATGAAGGCGCAAATACAAGGGAATAGAAAATCTCATCGGAAGAAAAATGAATACACTCCCCAGCTAAATGGAAATGGGATGAACTCAACCAAGAAATGGAGAGAAATCAAAATTGACAGAGAAAGAGGATCAGTCAATAAAATACTCCTGTGACATTTTCTTGTTAAATATTAAGCCTCTGGGTTAGAGATGGGGAATTGAAGCCCTCCACATGTGACTTATAACTGCAGATAGTTTCAGTTCAGTTTCAGTTCAGCAAAAGCTGGAGATCCACAGCTTCACAAGGCTGGTCTACCATACAAGTGCCCTTGTGGTGGTCCCATAACATCATCACAAATGAGGCAAATGAGACATTGGCATGGTTTTGCAACATAACACAAATATGTAATTCACATAATTAGCCACTATGATGCAGGTAATGTTTTAAGATCAGCTGGTCATCCTGCAAGACATCAAGTCTTTATTTCTAGTGTGTAGTATTTGTACTCTCCTCATAGCCTATAGATCTGATTACTTTAGTGCTATACTTTTTTCTGCAGTGACTATTGTGTCCAGAGATGATCCTCCTCCTCCTCCTCCTCCTCCTCCTCCTCCTCCTCCTCCTCCTCCTCCTCCTCCTCCTCCCCCCTCCTCCTCCTTGTAATAGGAATAATAACAATAGCACTTAGACTTACTTTATAGTTCTTTACAGCCCTCTCTAAGTAGTTTACAGAGTCAGCACATTTCCCCCAACAATTTGGCTCCTCATTTTACTGACCTTGGAAGGATGGAAGGCTGAGTCAACTTTGAGCCTGGTGAGATTTAAACTGCCAAATTGCAGGCAACCGGCAGGCAGCAGAAGTGGCCTGCAATACTGCATTCTAACCACTAGAGCCCCTCGCTGTCAGAGTCTGACAGCAGCTCCAAAGGTTCCTGCTGAGCCACAACATACATACATACATACATACATACATACATACATACATACATACATACAAATATCGACACTGCTATTTTTGATGCTCTTAAAATATTGGATTACACTGCTTTCATTCTTGTTGTTGGAGATAGTCAGTGGTGGGATTCAGCCGGTTCGCACCTATTCGGGAGAACCAGTTGTTAACTTTCTAAGCAGTTCGGAGAACCGGTTGTTGGAAGAAATCTCAATTTATTTTTTTCCACTTTACAGGGCTAATCCTGTAAGGAAGGCAGGAAGGAAACATTCTGGTGTTGTTTCTAGCCTAATCTTTATTGCCCTGCTTACAGAAACTGCCTCTCTGGTTAACCCTTATTACATTGTAACAGCTAAGGCAAAGCGCCCGTCGATGTGAGTGATGTTGACTTGGCCACGCCCACCGGGTCACATGACCACCAAGCCCACCTACCCAGCTGGTCATTAGGGCATAGAACCGGTTGTTAAATTATTTGAAACCAACCACTGGAGATTGTGGTCAATAAAGTTGGGAATTGTAGCCAAAAGGAGCCAGAGGCTGTCAGAAAATAAGTAAATGTATTTTGTGGTCTTCCACCTGAGCTTGAAGTTTGGAAATAGTGGTTGTGTTTGTTTGACAGTTATTTGAAATGAAAGTATAACTAAGAATGGGGGGGGGGATAGTCAAGTGAAATTCCCTGCTGCTTCGTCACTTCCACTTTGTGTGTGTGCGTGTGCGCGCTAAATGAAAATACCTTGAGATTAAAATATAAATATTTACCCTGCCTTGCCAAATGAGTCTTGAGTTGGACGTTCTGGAAGCTACTTTCCAGCTTCCAAATGCAGCTGGGTTGAATTTGCCTTTCATTTAAATACATTTATCTGACTGTTTGCTCTTTTGAATGTCATTTGTGACAATCCTACTTGCCTTTCTGGAATGCAGATGTAACAGCAGAATAATTGTTTGCTTTTCAAAGTTTCATTGTAGAAGACATAAATCCCATCAGTGATTCACATAAGATATAAATATTCAAGGACCAAGCTAGTTTTATTCCTTGTCATTCAAGTGAATCTAAAGTGAAGGTGTGCTATTCTGAACATCATGTTCCCCAAGGCCACATAGTACAATAATATAACTCAAGACAGATGGGAATCTAGGCTAGCAATAATAAATAAAAGAATTAGAAGCAGTTAACAGAGGATTGTATAATCTAGTACATGGATCTTTCTCTCTATAAATTCCTAATCAGTAACATAGATGAAGACATGAAAACATAATACATGACAATTACTCCAGCTATTCCAGAGGCCGACTTTGATTTAAGAAGGTTTTATATGGCCACATCTTTTATATCATAGAATGATATAAAATATTTCTGTCTTGTGATCCAGCATGACCACACTTTTCTGAGATAAATAATATTCTGAATAAATTCCCTGTTTGAATTAAATAAACATAGTGTTGGAAGAAATATCCATCTGGTTCAGTTCCAAGCTGGGAGAAAGGCACTGGAGACAAAATGGAGGTTGGAGGCTGATTGGAATGAAGGCCCATTTATTAATGAAAGAGAACCACCAAGCACCTGGTTCTCTGGTGCAGCTGAACACATGGAGTTGAGGGTGAGGGGTTTTTATTTATATCTTCTCTTGGGTTTTGAACTTGAGCTTCCTTTTCCTGTTCAAGAACATGTATTCAATTGGCTGTTGTCAGACTCCCATGGGGCCATGCGGGGTCATGTTTGTCTGAGATAGGTTTGGTTGAAGTTTGCTGGGTGATGCAACGTCCTTAGGAGATTTTGCCATGTGATGAGCTTTGCTGCTAGATAATTCTATTATACCCTGGAGGGTCATCTCTTAATCCCATCACCTTGGACTGAAGGTCTTCTGTCTTGTAGATAGGATGGCCTAGTCTTTCTTAATGGGCATCAAATATCTGCTGGGGGCAGGGAGTTGGGGCTGAGTTTCCATCTGTCTTAAGATTTCTATTTCTTTCTTAGAACACATATAATATTCTACCTTTTTAAATATTTCTCAAAATATTTAATTCTACTAGGAGGGGTGACTTTAGGGGTGGGCTTTTCATTTTCAGATTTTACATTTTTAGCAAGGGGTTCTCTGCTCGGTTGCTGTGTGGGTGTGGCTATGGTGGGCGTGGCCTAGTCAGCCTTCTGCACCATGGTGTCGGGGGGACTCTGGAGGCTTTCTTTGAGCCTCTGGGAGGGCGAAAATGGCCTCCCCAGGCTCAGGAGACCCTTCCAGCTCTGCAGGCTGGAAATGGGCCCATTTCTGGCCTTCCCAAACTTCTAGTAGTCCCATTTTTACCCTCTCCAAGCTTCCACTTGCACTCTGCACTTACCTCCATCCAAAACGGGCCACATGGGGACTCCTGATAGGGGTGGGGCCTGATGGGCAGGACAAGCCAGGACAAGGCAGGACAAGGCAGGACAAGCCAGGAGTGGGATTTGGGGGTTCTCCGAATTGCACAGAATCTTAGCTAGAGAGATTGTGAACCCCCAGCAGCCTCCCCCCTGTGACTTCCCTCAAAAGGCTTTTGTTTTTAGTTGTTCCTGAGAGCTAAAATTATGCCCTCTGATACTTATCTGAAGCATTAGAAATACCCATGTCGAGTTTCCATCTTTTGCCTTTTTTTGTTTAAAAGTAAAAGGATTTCTGAAGCAAGTCTTCTTTCTGGAGAGCCATTCTGGATAAATGTTACAATACTGATATTGGTAGACAAATGTACAGATTGCTTTGTTATAATTCAGTGACTTATATCTGTGTTCTTATATTCTAAGGAATTTAAATAGATGTGATAGCTTTTTATTAAAGATTTGGCAATATGAGTCCTGTTTAAATACTCTGAATCCCTTCTTTATTTGATATTTGTGCACAGATGCACCATATATATTGAAATAAAATGTCAATTTCAAATTTGAAGTACACCCTTATCATTTAATAGTCTTTTCTGAGTAATGTTGAACTTCTGATGATTTTATATATAACTCCAAATTGTTTACTTGGCAGTGCAAACGCTGCTATTATCTTTGTTAGGTAAGCTCCCCGTTGAGAGAGCGAGTGCGTTCAGTGAAGCGTTGTGAGAGTTGTGTTGGAAAACACACAAACCAGCATACAGAGACTCTGCAGTTTAAATAGGCTTTTACCTTCGTGGAAATAGAGGTATCAGAATTCATCAAACAGTCCAAGTCATACACAGATAAGACAGTCAGTCATCAATGTCTTTCAGTTAAGGGATAATCCAAATAACATAGTCCAGTATCATATAATCAGTTCGGCATTCACAGTTTGCTAGAAGTTGCAAAACTTACAATAGCTCACGGCACTTTCTAACAGCTTCCAAAACACTCAGATCAGATCAGCCCAGCATCTAATGAACAGAGAGCTAACAGTCATTCTGGCTCCCTCTTATGGCTGATTGGGGAAAACAGCAACCAATCACATTTTACAGTATGATTTAAAGAAACAGGTACAAGATTGTTACATGATTTATATGTTGCCAACCCAACCCTTAGATTATATTCCTAACTATCTTCTAGGTTTTTTTTTTTAAACTCCCAGTGTAGTCTACAACAAAAATGCCAAAAGATAAGGCAGTTAAATTAAGAGATAAAAAGTCAGTGTTTATGACCTCTCTTTATTACCCAGAAGACAAGTCAGGCTACCATTGCAAAAGTATGAAAGTTGACATATTCTGAAATCACTGAGAAAATCGAAAGCTTATATTTCACCTTCTGGATTCTATTTCTGACAACTTCAGTTTCTACTGTAGTTTAGACATTTGTGTGGAGGGAACTAACACAGAGACACTTGGGACAGCGTCATTGGGATTTCTGTGCATGGGAAAATCAAAGTAGTCAGTTGCAGGGAATTGAACTATAGACTGCTTTTTCTCTGAAGCTCTGTAGAGATTCTCAGTCATCCAAGTCATGGTTGTCCCATGGTTGCCTTTTTTTCAAGACACAACTTGACTTTCTTGATTTTTCTTTTTGAAGATGCTTCACTTCTTATCCAAGAAGCTTCTTCACCTCTGACAGGATAGTGGGTAATGGAAGGATTTATACTCCTTGCAGACAACTGGTCATTTGCGTCCCTTTAGCAGGTAGTTGAAGCACTTGGAGATTGATCTGTGTTCTCAGGGTCACCTTAGTAGTGCTTCTGGTTCTTTTGTCTGCATTCCTCCCACCCCCCGGAAATCCATTCCTACTTCCACACCATTCAAAGGGCGTTCATCCCAAATTGTATAGCTAAGGGTCTGTAGAGATTCTCAATCATCCAAGTCATGGTTGTCCCATGGTTGCCTTTTTTTCAAGAGGCAACTGGACTTTCCTGATTTTTCTTTTGAAGACTTTTTTTTTTGCTTTTTCTCTGATTTATAAAAAATGAATTTGTAAAAGCATTATATTTAAAGGCACTGTCCTGGGGGTTATGTGCTTAGCAGCCGAGATTGGACAAACAGTTTCCTCCCTCTCTATTGATTGATTATGTGCCATCAAATTGTTTTTTGACTCCTCCAAAACTCGGAACTGGGTTTGTTTGGTTTTGGCATAGCACACTATAAAAGCTCATTAAATTGTGGTTCGCAAATGAAGACAACACCACAGCTATGACTTAGCCTGCTATCTAACAGTACTCTCCTCTTTTGCTTAACTATGATATATTTCAACTTGTACTTGGGATTCACTGACTGCTGTGAGCAACGGAAATTTTGAGTAGTTCAGAGAACCGGTAAATACAACCTCTGACTGGCCCCGTGACCCGACAAAAGCGCACCCAACAACAGCGCGCCGAGAAAACTGCATGGATAAAACCGCAACGTCGATAGCGCGCCCACAAAAGCGCGCCCACAAAAGCGCGCCCACAAAAGCGCGCCAACAAAAGAGCGCCGACAGAAGTGCCATTACGGTTAAGGTAAGGGTTAGGGTAAGGGTAAGGGTAAGGGTAAGGGTTAGGGTTAGGGTTAGGGTTAGGGTTAGGGTTAGGGTTAGGGTTAGGTTCAGGGTTAGGTTTAGGGTTAGGTTCAGGGTTAGGTTTAGGGCTAGGTTCAGGGTTAGGTTTAGGTTTAGGGTTAAGTTCAGGGTTAGCTTTAGGGTTAGGTTCAGGGTTAGGGTTAGGGTTAGGGTTAGGTTCAGGGTTAGGTTTAGGGTTAGGTTTAGGGTTAGGTTAGGTTTATGTTTAGGGTTACATTTAGGGTTACCTTTAGGGTTATGTTAAGAGCGCGCTTCTGTTGGCGCGCTGTTGTCAGCGTGCTTCTGTCCTCATTCTTCGGTGCAATTTCGAACTTGCGCTTTTGTCCCCGCAGTTTTGTCGGTGCGCTTTTGTCAAGCGCGCATTTGTCAGTGAACCGACTGACCCCACCCCCACTTATTCTCTGCCTCCAGAGTCCCAGCTGATCGGGAGGAAATGGGGATTTTGCACCCTGGAGTGGGGTGGGAATGGAGATTTTACAGTATCCTTCCTTTGCCCCGCCCACCAAGCCATGCCCACAGAACCGGTAGTAAAAATATTTGAATGCCACTACTGATATGTATACTCATCAGTGGTGGGATTCAGCCAGTTCGCACCACTCTGGGAGAACCGGTTGTTAACTTTCTGAGCAGTTTGGTGAACTGATTGTTGGAAGAAATCATTAGGACAGAGAACCAGTTGTTAAATTATTTGAACCCTGTTGTATACTGAAAGAAAGTCCTCACAGTTACGAATGACAGATCGGTAGCAGCCAGGCGCGTCTTAGCCAATCAGACGCGCCTGTCAGTTGCCGAGCTGCTGGTATATAAAAGGCAGGCTCTTCCAACTGTCAACTGATTCTTCAACTGGCAGCCGAACATACCAGTCTACCTGGAACTGCTTCGCTGCTGCTTCTCCACAGACTACCGGTCTAATCTTTGTTACAATTGTTTCTACCGAGCTCACAGCCGGTCTTCCTTAGATACTTTGTTAATAGTTACTGTTATATTAAATTGGTTACAGAGTTACAAAACCAGAGCCTCTGTCTTCATTCTTAAGTTACAATAAACCCCACCACTGATATTCATTAATAAGTATATGGAAGTTTGATGCAAAGTTTGAGCATGTTCAAATCACCTAACGTATCTATCTATTAGGAGGAGAAATTCTCTATCAGTTGATTTTTCTTTCTTTCTTGTGTAACAATAGTAACTTTGCTGGCATCACAGTGCCCAAAAGTAGTGTCACTCCAGCATATATTTACAGGAAAAAAAATACCTGCTATAAAAATAGTACAAAATATTTATATGAAGTTTTGCCCAACGGGATACTTTTTCTGGAGGATGAAGTCGACAATTGTTAGAAATTTTCTCAGAGATACCAATTCTAGGAAATGTCAATTCACCTGTACTGGAATATATTTTTACATGGATTTTTGAAGAGCCTATGCAAAGAAAATTCCAATATTCTGAATGTTAATAGGGACTAGTCATTCTAAGGAACAGCTTTCACTAGGCAGCTGCTTGTACCATGATCTATTATAAAGTTATTTTACATTATTATCTAAATTGTTCTTCTTTTGGAAGGCTTTTGTTAAAGTTTGGCTGCAACCATTCATACTTTCGAACGATGGAGGAGAACCTGCTGAGTTTCACGGCATTTAATTTGGAGTAAATATGACTGGATTGCAAAGTTAATCAGAGACTAGATCAATTAATCACTTAGAAGTCAGACAGTTAAATAACAATCATTAATTAGCTGACACACTAATAACATTGTAGGTGTATAATTTCCATTCTTCGCAGAGCAACGAACTACATTTGCCTGATCAGTGAGATTGGCGACATGCGGTTTGTATGTTCTTTCTTGAATACTGTGTTTAATTGCAGAACGCATCGTTGCAGCAGCCAAACTGACAGATTTTTTTTTTTAAAAAAATGCATATTTATTGCAAAATGGAAGCGGTGGCTGAAACGCATTTGCTTGTTTAGCACTAAACTTGGAATTGTGTCTGAAGCTCTGAAATTTATTTTCAGGGTGGTCTTTGATCGGTATGAGTAACTTATCCAAATGCATTAAAGTCATAATAGCAATAGCAGTTCAGCTTATATACCGCTTCATAGGGCTTTCAGCCCTCTCTAAGCGGTTTACAGAGTCAGCATATCGCCCCCAACAACAATCCGGGTCCTCATTTCACCCACCTCGGAAGGATGGAAGGCTGAGTCAACCTGGAGCCGGTGAGATTAGAACCGCCGAACTGCAGATAACAGTCAGCTGAAGTGGCCTGCAGTACTGCACCCTAACCACTGCGCCACCTCGGCTCTTTGGCAAATGCCCTTTGGGCTTTGCCTGTTTCAATCCATTCAGTGCAGGGCCCCACTTTTGTTCTTACATGTTCCCAATTAACAACGCACATGGCTTTTTAATATGACTCTACCGTGCAATTATTCTGAAAAACTGCTCAAATCATCTAAGCTATTGTTGGAAGAAATGTCCATCTGGGTTCAGTTCCAAGTGGGGAGAAAGACACTGGAAACCAGGGTGGCTGTTTTGAAAAGATGGTTTTAATGATAGACAGGACCACCTAGCTTGAGGTCCTGGGCAAAAAGGCACATGGGTGAGAGAGAGAGATTTATACCCTCTGTTGGGCTATGAATTTGAACTTGTATTCTGATTGGATGTCAGACTCCCATGGTTGTCAGACTCAGGACAGCCATGCAGGGCTGTCCTGAGTCCCAAACTTGGTTGAGTTTTGCTGGGTGACGATGTAATGAAAAGGCTTTGGGATTCCTATTATGGCTCAGCCTAAAGGATATAGATCTTTGTTATGTAGAATAGACTGGCTCAGGCCTTAATGGCCCACTGACAAAGGTGGGGAGGGTGAGTTTCTGCCTCCCTTTTAGGGGAAATATTCTGCTTTTTTAATATTTCCTAAAATATTTCAGTTTTCTAGGAGAGGGTTGGGTGCTAACTTCCTACGCTATGACACCTGAATTCCCTTCCTTATTCATTATGCCTTATGCCTTTTTGCACTTGATTTTTTTTTTTTTTTTTTGTGGAAAATCACTTAAAACCAATCTCTTTAAAATATTTAGGCTGTGAGATGTGTCAAGCCAGCCGTGCGAGAAAATGCTTTTATACCAATTGAAGCTTTGGGTGATAGAAGTAAAACCCCTTGATAAAAACATAATTTGGCAATTTTTACTCACCCTTGCCCTTTCCGTCTTATAATTCATTTGTTATTCTTAAAGATACTTACAACAGCCTTTGGTATTCCCCCCGCCACCTTCTTAAGGAATACTGTTATTTTTAAACAAACCTAAAATTAAATCTTTCTACCCACCTTAATACCCAGCCAAATGGATTAACTCTACGGTTCTTTTTTGACTATTAGGCAGGGCTTAGATTTTTTTTTTTCTTAATATGCTGCTTATCCCCACTATTTAGATGTTGAATAACAAACTCCAGGAAGAGTTAGAATTTAGAGATTAAAAGTGTAAAGATTATCTTTCTTTTCTCAAGAGAATAAGATGAAGTCTACTTTCATAAAGCAATATAGGATTAATGGACCGTAAAACCTCTGGGATTTCTAGTAATAACTGAGAACTCGGGTCAGATTTACTGCTGTTAATTTCACTATCAACTGAAGGGATTTGTAACTCACAAGTTATTTTACTTAGAGGAGAGCCAAAAAGAAGCGGGAGATACCTCCTTGCATAGACGCATTGCACAAAAGGTCCATCTCTATAGATCTAAGTGGAAGCGTCGTGTGAAAAAGTGGAATATATTTTTAGCACTTGAAAACATAAAATATAAAATATAATACAACCTTTTGGAGAAGGCTATTGCTTTTTATAGGGACACAGTGGCTCAGTGGCTAAGATGGGACTAGTCTGGTCCTGCCTAGCATTCCTTTTTAGTTTTATTTTAGGGGCAGGAATTGGGGAGAACTGAACAATATATTAGATGTTAGCACCTGGATAAGAAGAAGACAAGAGTCCCAAATCTAATTTATTCAGATTGGGTCATTTGAACCTTGCAATTTAGAATGATAATAAACATACACCCAGACACACTTCTGCACAAAATATTGAACAAAAATATGACCTAAAAGTCTTGACTTTGTCTCAGTTGACTTGTTTGTGGTAAAAAGGAAATAGCAAAATCACTTAGACTTAACAGTGTTTTCACTAAGTGGTTTACAGAGTCAGCATATTGCTCCAAACAATTTGGGTCCTCGTTTTGCTGACTTCGAGAAAGATGGAAGGCTGAGTCAACCTTGAGCCTGGTGAGATTCAATCTGCCAAATTGCAATCAGCCGGCAATCAGCAGAAGGAGCCTGCAGTACTGCAGTCTAACCACTGCGCCACCGTGGCTCATAATAAATACATAAGTTACACAAGTAGGTACAGTTCTAATGTAATGGTTTATTCATTAGTCTTTTAAATGGAGTATATCTTAAAGTCTCTATAGCTTTATAGCGAAGAAGAGTAAAGACCAATGAGATTGTGGCTATAAATCTTATGCATAAATGTTTTTAATTTGATCTTCAAAGTTGCATTCACCTTGCGGTTCTCAAGCCATCAACAAAATTCATTTAATGACCTTTTCATTTACATGGCAACATGAAACTGCATCAAGTTTAATTTCTAAATAGATCTTGTTAAATTGCCTGAGATTTATGATCAGAGTTTTAGGGGGAGGAAAATTATACATGTTTATCCAGATAAAATAACCAATCAACAATGATCTTAGGTTAACCAACCTGGCTATACTTTAAATTTTGCAAGTTCAGAGTCAGACGGCTAATCTGGTTTGACTGTGTATTACTTATTACTGGGATGAAAGTAGCAGCAAAGAACTACATCATCTGGCTAAAATTGTCATTTACTAAGCAGAATTCATACTGCGAATAAGCATGACCTGGTAAAATCATTGTAACTAATGCAGTTGTACATTTAATGAAAATAGAGAGATCAAAGTGTTTCGTGGAATAATTTGCTAAATTAATGTCAATTTTATTGCAGAATATTAGACAAATACAATATATTCTCAGTATTTTAATTTTAGACTTTTTTTGCAACTGTAATAGTTGTCCTGGACACAATCAAGTTCATTAAAGGGTATTAATTTTTGTTGAAAATTTCTGTTCAGACATCTTGAAATAACAGATCGCTCAAACACACCCCAAAGTAGTCTTGATAAAGGAGTTAAACTTGAGCTAAATTTCAGTTAATTTTATGCACCCAGATTTTCAGCCTCTTTATTGAGGGAAAAAGGTGCCTCTTATACACCAAAAAATATGGTACCTTGAAGATGGGTGATAAAAATGGGAAGAGATGCTGAGAGTACCTGAGTTTTACTGTATATCCTCGCTGGGCTTTTGAATTTGAGCTTGTATTCTGATTAGTTGTCAGAGTATAAGATACACTGGAGTATAAGACGCACCAAGGTTTTGAAGAGGCAAATTTTAAAAAAAAGTTTTTGCATTGTGCAGACATCCCCAAAATGGCCCGTTTTTTGTGGAAACACACCTGTTTTTTTTTAAGGGGCATGAATAGGGGTGGGGGGTGGGGAAGGACAAACGAGAAAAAAAAACCAGCCCATCTTTCGCAAAAACGGGCCCGTTTTTTGTCAAAAAATGCACATGGGTAGCCTTTAGGAAGTTTATAGATTGCTCCTGGGGGTTGGGGGGGTGTAAAATTGAGTAAAAAACAGACTGGGTTTTTTTTTTTTGCTCATTTCTGCCCTCCCCAGCCCCCACAAGCTCTCTGAAAGCCTCTATAAGGCTATGCACGGCCATTTTGGTGAAGGGGGCAGGGTTTCGGGAGGCAAAAAATGCTGTATTCAGTGTATAAGATGCACCCTGATTTTCAGCCTCTTTTTTGAGGGAAAAAGGTGCGTCTTATACACCGAAAAATACGGTACCTTGAAGATGGGTGACAAAAAAAAAAGGAAGAGATGCTGAGAGTGCCTGAGTTTTAGTGTATATCCTCACTGGGCTTTTGAATTTGAGCTTGTATTCTGATTAGTTGTCAGAGTATAAGATACACTGGAGTATAAGACATACCAAGGTTTGAAGAGGTAAATTTAAAAAAAGTTTTTGCACTGTGCAGACATCCCCAAAATGGCCCATTTTTTGTGGAAACACGCCTGTTTTTTTTTTAAAGGAGCATGAATAGGGGTGGGGGGTGGGGAAGGAGAAACGAGCAAAAAAACCAACCCATTTTTTGCAAAAACGGGCCTGTTTTTTGTCAAAAAATGCACATGGGTAGCCTTTAGGAAGTTTATAGAAGTTTAAAGCCTTTAGGAAGTTTATAGCTCCTGGGGGTTGGGGGGTGTAAAACTGAGCAAAAAACAGACTGGGTTTTTTTTTGCTCATTTATGCCCTCCTCACCCCCCCCCCCTCTGAAAGCCTCTATAAGGCTATGCATTTTGGTGAAGGGGGCAGGGTTTCGGGAGGCAAAAAATGCTGTATTCAGTGTATAAGATGCACCCAGATTTTCAGCCTCTTTTTTTGAGGGAAAAAGGTGCCTCTTATACGCCGAAAAATACGGTACCTTGAAGATGGGTGACGAAAAAAAGGGAAGAGATGCTGAGAGTGCTTGAGTTTTACTGTATATCCTCTCTGGGCTTTTGAATTTGAACTTGTATTCTGATTAGTTGTCAGACTCCCATGGGACCATGCAGGGGCAACTCTGTAGGCTGTCCTGTGTGCCAGGTTTGGTTGAGCCTTGCTGGATGATGATGCAATGAAAAAGCTTTGGGATTCCTATTATGGCTCTGCCTGAAGGAGGTAGATCTTTGTTATGTAGAATAGATTGGCTCAGACCTTAATGGTCCATTGACAAAGGTGGATGGGGGACTGAGTTTCTGCCTCCCTTTTAGGGAAAACATTCTGCCCTTTTAATATTTCCTAAAATATCTTATTTTTCTAGGAGAGGGGTGGGTGCTAACTTCCTACATATCACAATAGTGGAATTTCCATAATAACCTGCTGTTATCTATAGCATCTGTTTCACAGCCGTGTGTGTAGTTGCCTTGCACTTAAATTGCTTCCTTGCATCCTCCATCCACATAAGCATAGCAACCGTTTGCTTATTTGTTCCAGGCTGTTTCACCTAACTTTGCATTCCGGTATTGAAGCCTGTTCCGTGACAGCTAAATGTATTAATTTAATGTATTAATTTGACAAAGTTAATATATTTATTTAATTAGATCTAAATATCTGATGAATCCCCGAATTCTCCTTGGTTCATCTATCTCTTACAGCACAAGTAAAACTGACATTCCCCAAACGGATATATTAACGCTTATATCAAACGGGATTCTTTACTGAATTTGCAAGGTCGGAAACGAATGTAAGTTGTCTGAAAGAGGTTTAAATGTTATCGAGGTTCCATAAATTTCAGTAGCCCTGAAAAAAAAAGTGACGTGGGAATGTTTTTTCACAGATACGGCCATCGCAAACAGCCCCGTGGTCACGTGATCCAAATTCAGACACTTGTCAATTGACTTGTATTTTATCACATTTGCAGTAACCCAGGGTTATGTGATTCCCCTTTTGCCACCTTCTGACAAGCAAAGTCCCCGGGGAAACCAGATTCATTTAACCATTGGGTTACGAACTTAATAACTGCATTGATCCACTTAACAACTGTGGCCAGAAAGATCGTAAAACGGGACAAAGTTCACTTAACTGTCTTGCTTAGCCACAGCAAAGTTGGGCTCAGTTGTGGCGATAAGTCAAGGACTATCTGTAATCCTGGGTTGATAAAAGATACTTCTATATGTTTTGATCTTTTCAGTCATGCACAGCCCTGGTTTATATATTTGTGTGTGCTTTTAGACACAAAGTATGATGACCAAAATTGACATTGCTTGCAACTGATGGAGGGATTTCTATTTCACAAAATCAGAATAGAATAGAATAGAGTAGAATAGAATAGAATAGAATAGAATAGAATAGAATAGAATAGAATAGAATAGCAGAGTTAGAAGGGACCTTGGAAGTTTTCAGGTCAACCCCCTGCCTAGGCAGGAATAGCAATAGCAATAGCAGTTCGACTTATATACCACTTCATAGGGCTTTCAGCCCTCTCTAAGCGGTTTACAGAGTCAGCATATCGCCCCCAACAACAATCTGGGTCCTCATTTCACCCACCTCAGAAGGATGGAAGCCTGAGTCAACCTTGAGCCGGTGAGATTAGAACCGCTGAACTGCAGATAACAGTCAGCTGAAGTGGCCTGCAGTACTGCACCCTAACCACTGCGCCACCTCGGCTCTTACGGGGAAACCCTATACCACTTCAGACAAATGGTTATCCAATCTCTTCTTAAAAACTTCTAGTGCTGGAGCATTCACAACTGATTAATTGTCAGTAAATTTCTCCGTAGTTCTGTTGGAAGGAATGTCCATCTGAGTTCAATTCCAAGTGGGGGAAAAGACACTGGAAACATGGAGGCTGCTTGGAAAGATGGTTTAAATGGTGGACAGGATCACATGGCTTGAGGTACTGAACAGAAAAGGGGGATCACATGCTCCCACATGTTGGGTGAAGAAGAAGAAAAGAACCCAAGATGCTGAAAGTTCCTGGTTTTATGCCCTCTCTGGCCTTTGATCTTGAGCTTGTATTCTGATTGGTTGTCAGACTTCCATGGGACCATGCAGGGGCAGCTCTGTAGGCTGTGAGTATACATTGAGTTGAGCATTGCTTCTTCCCAGGTGCCCTGTGGTGAGATGGGTAAAGGACTAATACTATCATGCCTTAATCCCATCACAATGTCGCTGAAGGGAGAGGTCTTTGTTATGTAGAATAGACTGACCCAGGCTTTTTAATGGCCCATTGAGAAAGGTGGGGTCTATTAAGAGTGAGTCTGCTTCCTGCCTAAAAACATGTTTTGCCATTTTTGATCCAGGGAGATATAATATTCTGCCTTTTCAATATTTCCCAGGATATTTCATTTTTCTAGGAGAGGGGTGGGTTTTAACTTCCTACAGTTCTTGTTCGCTTCTCTCCTTGATTAGTTTCCACCCATTGCTTCTTGTCCTACCTTTAGGTGTTTTGGAGAATAGCTTGGCTTCCTCTTCTTTGTGGCAGCCCCTGAGATATTGGAACACTGCTAACATGTCTCCCCTAGTCATTAAATTAGACATACCCAATTCCTGCAACTGTTATTCATAGGTTTTAGCCTCCAGTCCCCTAATCATCTTTGTTGCTCTTCTCTGCACTCTTTCTAGAGTCTCAACATCTTTTTTACATCTATCTACGTAACGATGTAGTTTGTTTTAATATGCCACAAGACACTGTTGTTTTTTTAATGAGCTTTGCTTGTAAAGCTTTGCTTCTTACTCACGGTTTTTGAGTGACAAATTTCTTGGATGGTTCCCTACCAATTTTTCCTGATATGTTTCCTGTTTACATCATAAATACACTAGATTTCCGTGTTATTAATAGATACTACTTGTAAAGTAAATATTTTGAGAGTGAAAGCTGGGAACAACATATGGAATCTAATTCAACCACAAGCCTGCAAATGGACACTAATTTGTGTAATTTTTATTCTAAACCTCCTCCCAATGCAAGGGGGTGACTCATCAAGCTTATTATGCTGAATGAAATAACATAGCTTCCTGCTGCCATAAGGTTAAAGCCTATTCAAATAGAATTCAAATGGAACTTTGTCAGCTTTTCAGGGGTTCTGGATAAGAGTTTAATTAAATTTCAACATTTTTATGTGGCTAGATTGCCTTCGGTAAGCACATTCATGTATTTTCCATTTTCGCAATACACAACTTTTAACCAATGTTTGTCCACAGGGCTCTTAATAAAACCTGCATTGCTGATGGAGTTGTATGACTTGTAGAGCTGTTGGTAGAGTTGTGCTTGACAAACCAATCAGATAGCAATATTTCAAAATCGCTTTTCCCTCCGGTCTAAATGAGATTCTCCTTTTTCATGGCCAAACAATGTTGAAAACAGGGTGCATTTTTCTTTTTTGTAGTAGCTATATCACAATATGATGCTATACAACAATATTACACCTTAAGCCATGGGTGTGCCCAAACTTGAGAACTTTAAGACTTGTGGACTTCAACTCCCAGAATTCCCCAGCCAGGCAGGGGGGGTCCAAACTTGGGAACTTTAAGACTTGTGGACTTCAACTCCCAACTGGCTGGGGAATTCTGGGAGTTGAAGTCCACAAGTCTTAAAGTTCCAAAGTTTGAACACCCCTGACCTAGGGAATATATATGAGTCAGAATCTGATAAATATAAATACTATTCGTTGGTAGACTGTTTGACTATGATTAGGAAGATTTAGAGTCAAGTTTTCTGTCAGTTATGAAACTCACTGGGTGATATTCTTTTAGCTAAGCAATAGCAGTAGACTTATATACCGCTTCATAGGCCTTTCAGGCCTCTCTAAGCGGTTTACAGAGAGTCAGCATATTGCCCCCAACAATCTGGGTCCTCATTTTACCCACCTCGGAAGGATGGAAGGCTGAGTCAACCCTGAGCCGGTGAGATTTGAACCGCTGACCTGCTGATCTAGCAGTAGCCTGCAGTGCTGCATTTAACCACTGCGCCACCTTGGCTCTTATAGTATAAGGTTACTTCACAGTGTGTTGTTGAAAAAAAAAGGGTTTACTTTGTATATTTTGCCTTGACATGTATAGAGAAATGATGTGATACAAAAGTAAGAACATATAGTATGGACATTCCTGTTGGATTAGTACCTGGATTGGGGTAGGGTGGCAGTGAGAGAGAAAATTGATTGGATCAACCCGCCATATTAGTTTGCTTCATTTAAATACCACTTAGTTTTGTCTCTAAGCTACTAGGGTACACGTATGGCAGAAAATAGACTTAAATTGGAGATTTGAAAGATTAGAAAAAGATTCATATTTATAGAATTAGGGTGATATTTAATACTTGCATTATTGCATTATTTTCTCTTGTTAACCAAAACCACTCAGAATAATTTGCAATATAGTCTTAAAATTAATGTTATCACCGCTGAAATTGGTTTCTTTTTCATCTTGTGTCATAGCTCTAACCAGGAATATCTTAAGTGTCTGTCTTCTCTTGTAAAGCTACAGGATTAAAGTATAATAATATCTGTATGGGTCAAGCACAGGAAATCGGGAATCCAGGCAGTTGAAATGAATATAGGTTTAATGCATGCTAAAGCTCTCTACAAGAATCTTAATTACTAACAGTCAAAGGAAAAGAGTCAACACAATTCAAGGTGGGCTGGACTTAGATCTTTTGTGGAAACAAAAGCGCTCAAGACTGATGACACATTTGACCCTTCCTTCAGGCTCAGCCTGATCATCTCCTACAGCAGGGGTAACAAACTCAAGGCCCGGGGGCTGGATCTGGCCTACAGGATGCTTAGATATGGCCTGTGGGGCTGCACACAGCCCTCCCAAGCTCCATTTTCACTGGCAGAGGGTTGCAGAAGGCAGTGAAAGCCGAAAACAGAGCTCGGGAGCCCGTTTTCGCTGGCTCGGGCCACCACAGGCGCCCCTGACATGAGTGACATTGAGCTGGCCACACCCACCCTGCCACCCAAGGTCAAACACAACCCTGATGCGGCCCTCAATGAAATCAAGTTTGACCCACCTATCCCTCAGTATGAGTGATAATGAACTTTTTCCTCTTCTGTGTGATCTTCTCATCTATTTTAGAGCCGAGGTGGTGCAGTGGTTAGGGTGCAGTACTGCAGGCCACTTCAGCTGACTGTTATCTGCAGTTCAGCGGTTCTAATCTCACCGGCTCAAGGTTGACTCAGCCTTCCATCCTTCCGAGGTGGCCTGCAGTACTGAGGACCCAGACTGTGGGGGCGATATGCTGACTCTGTAAACCGCTTAGAGAGGGCTGAAAGCCCTATGAAGCGGTATATAAGTCTAACTGCTATTGCTAATTCCTTGCTGGTGTGCCAGATGGTGGTGATGGTGGTAACACAATTTCAGTCTCTCTTAAGATGCAGGGAGTATGAAATTCTGGCAGCTTGTCATTTGAGGCCCATGGTGTATATGGTTTAATTTTAAGCTATCTATTTCTTTTAGGGTAGCTATCTATAGCCAGGGGCAAGTTGTTGGAAAGCAATCCTGTGAGTATTCCCTGCGGGCAAATCTAAAGAAATCCAACTTTTATGTGCTTCAGTTTTGCCTTTTTGGGGTGAGGGAGTTGTTTTTTAACCTCAGGCCTGCTTGCTTCAAAAGAACAGTGTCAAAAAAGTTCCAAACGTTGACTGGCACGCCTCTTTGTTTATAAAGATTGATCATGCTTCAGGCAACTCTGTTTACCAGGCATTGTTGCTACTAAAATCTGTGTTCTTGCTGAAGGTGTTTGGTTAAGCTGATTTCAAATGGTTTTTAAAGCAGAGTGTTGCATTATTGTTGTAAAAACAAATGTTTGCGTTTTCAAGAAAAAAAAAACTTTTCGTGGATTGCATTTGGTTTCTGGGCCATTCCATTGGAAAACTGTTTCTCTGGTTGCTGACTGAGAGATTATCAATCATAGACCAGTATGGAAGTAAACATGTCTGACAATTACCGTTTTTCCTGGAAAATAAGGCAGGGTCTTATTTTCTTTTTATCTTCAAAATAGGCACTCGGCCTCATTTTCAGGGAGGTCTTATTATTTTTGAGGTGCAGGAGGCGGTGAGCATGGTCACCTCATGGCTGCTGCTGTGTTGCAATATTTTTGGGGAGGTCTTATTTTCAGGGGAGGGCTTATTTCAGCGCATGCGCTCAAAAGGCCGATTGGGCTTATTATTCAGGGAGTTCTTATTTTCAGGGAAACAGGGTATATAGAAAGGGGAAAAAATGATACTGAGTCTTCATTTGGAGCTATTGTTTCCCTTTCCAATAGAAATTGGATTGCAAGACAACAACACATATCCAGGAAGGACAGGTAAAATCGCTGCTACATTTCTAAAATCTTCATTGTTCTTGGTAGAAGATATTTGATAATCAGCTACAGTATTTTTTGGAGTCTAAGATGCACCTTTTTCCCTCAAAAAAGAGGCTGAAAATCTGGGTGCATTTTAAACACTGAATTGCCTCCCGAAACCTTCACCAAAATGGCCTTGCATAGCCTTTAAGAGCCTTGTAGAGTGCTCCTGAGGGCTCGGGAGGGCAGAAATGAGCAAAAAACAGACCATTTTTGCTCACATTTGCCCTCCCCCGCCCCCAAAAGCACTCTATAACCCCCCTAAAGGCTATTCATGCCCTTTTGGGGGGGGGAACCAAGCCCATTTTCACAAAAATCAGGCTGTTTTTGGAAAGTCTGCAGAGTTCAAAAACTTTTTTTAAAAATTTGCCTCTTCAAAACCTTGATGCTTCTTATACTCCAGTACGTCTTATACTCCGAAAAATATGGTACATTTATTCACTTCTGTGAATGGTGTAGTGGCTTAGAGGTTGAGCTCTTGCCTCACAATCAGGAGGCTGTGAATTCGATCCTAGGTAGAGGCAGATATTTCTCTCTCTGGGCACATTTAGAATATATCTACTGAACAAAGCCCCGCATTGGTGACAGGAAGGGCATCCGGCCAGTAAACACTCAGCTCCATTCAGTTGCCCAGATTCCACCCCGCAAAGGATTATTGAGTCTTTAAAAGAGGATGATGATAATGACCTGCATTCGTTTATGTATCAAAATGAGGAAAAAAGTAATCTGCAAAGAATAGTCTTGTAAGGAATGCAAAATATTGTACGCTGTGAGTAAGGAAAACTTACTATCAAACATCTAATGTTTTCTAGTCTTATAAGGTCTGCTTGTTAGAGGAGTTAGAGTTCGTTCTAACCCCTTATGTCCCTTCTCTTGTTTCCTCATTAAAAATGTGCCATTATGAATGACTTCTATTTAGACAGGCTTAAATGATAGTGAAAGAAGACAGGGGCTAGTAGTAATTAGGTGCACAAAAGCTACCTATTTCATTACACATTTTTTTCCAATATTACATAAGAAGCCTAAGAGGTTTGGGATATAACTCAAGATTAAAAACATTTGTTGGCTGCACTTTTCTCTGCTTCTTGCTCTGTTCTATAATGGTATCTCTTTGTTAACTATTTCACCACATCTTATGGAAGACAAGGAAAGGTGTTCTAACCTAGGTTTCCCCAGCAACACAAATCCGAGTCTTCGTCCCAATAAATCCCTTTTCTTTAATTGGCCAACCCTTTTTTCCCCCCTATGAAAACTATGGCACAGAACCACAGAGCCGAGGTGGCGCAGTGGTTAAATGCAGCACTGCAGGCTACTTCAGCTGACTGGAGTTCTGCAGTTCGGCTGTTCAAATCTCACCGGCTCAAAGGTTGACTCAGCCTTCCATCCTTCCGAGGTGGGTAAAATGAGGACCCGGATTGTTGGGGGCAATATGCTGACTCTGTAAACCGCTTAGAGAGGGCTGAAAGCCCTATGAAGCGGTATATAAGTCTAACTGCTATTGCTATTGCTATCCACTTTGCATTATTGTTCATGTCTACCATATGAACCTAAAATTTTCTGTGACCCCTTGCTAATGTTGCCAACTCCTGCTGCAAATCCATTACGGGGTATTCCTAGATATTTTTGTTTCTTCATTTTTTGGCCAGGATCTAAATGGTTTGGTTTAGATTAAACACTTCAAATAACTTCTCCTTTTCCATAATCATACAGTAGGTCTAGTAAGAGGGTTAGTGAAGAATTGGGACTCAGAACATACGTCAAAACTATTTTTTAAAAAACTTGGTATTCCTCTGCAGCAGGAGTGTCAAACTCAAGGTCTGTGGGCCAGAACCGGCCTGTGGGGGGTTTAGATGTGGTCTATGGGGCTCCCCTGGAAACAGCATAGGACCGGCCCACGGGGGCCTCTGCCAGAGAAAACGGAGCTCAGGAAGGCCACTGGCAGAGGGTTGCAGGAGGCTGTCTCAGCTGAAAACGGAGCTCGGGAGCACGTTTTCGCTGCCAAAGTGATCGGGCCACCACAGGCACCCCGACACAAGTGACATTGAGCTGACCATGCCCACCCTGGCCATGCCCACCCCAGCCCCCAAGGTGGAAGACAACCATGATGTAGCCCTCAATGAAATCGAGTTTGATACCCCTGCTCCTACATCATATCCAGTTCTACTGTTTTCTCAGTTCTGTCTTTTTTAAAATGAAAATTTTGAAAAACAAACTTTTACAAATATGTACTTCCCTCCCCCCTCCCCCCAACCTTCCCTCCCCCCAGCTTCCCAGAACCAATACAGGGTACAAATCTTTAACAAAAACATTCTAAAATAAACTTTAAAAAAAGTTAATAACATCTTTCATTTGAGCTTTAACTCCTCCTTGCTAGGCTAGCTCTGAACAACTTATATCATTCCTAGTTTCTTTAGTCATAAGCTATCTGAAATTTCTTAGTCCCATATTTATTTTGAGTATAATCAATCCATCCTTTCCACTCTGGTTTATATCTCTCATTTGAATGGTCCTTGAGATATGCAGATATTTTAGCCATCTCAGCTAGGTTTGTTACTTTCAGTGTCCAATCTTGAATAGTAGGCAAATCTTCCTTCTTCCAGTATTGCGCCACCAACAGTCTAGCTGTGGTTATTAAATGCAAAATCAAGTTAATCTCTGCAACTGTACAATCAGTAATTATACCTAACAAAAATAACTGAGGGGTAAACTTTATCCTTTTTTAAAGAACATTTTGCATAATCCACCATATTTTTATCCAAAATGCTTTAACCTTTTTACAAGTCCACCATATATGAAAGTAAGTAGCATCAGCACAATCACATCTCCAGCATTTAGGTTGTAAGTTCGGATACATAGAGGCCAGGTTCTTAGGATCTAGATCAGTTCTGTCTTTTGCGGTCTCTTGGGCTCAGTGATCACACTTGTGCATTTGTTTTTTTCCCCTGCTTGCCGAAGCAGAACAATAGAAAAGAACATCTAGTGAACGTGTCTCCTGAACGGAGTACTTCGTCTCCATTGCTGCTTTTTTATTTTTATTTTTTTTGCTGGCTAATCAATGATCCTTCTGCCTGATGAAAAGGTTTCATGTTTTGATGACTTAATCATGTTACTTCTAAGTCCGTGTGTGCTGTTTCAGATTGTTCTATCCAGGATGTTCTATCCAGAGGATGTCATAATTGCTAACCTCAACATCAGCAACACTCATTCTCAGTGTGGCATTAATTTTGGTGCACTGTGATTCAGTGTAATTGAACTGAAAAACCTTTTGTACTTGTGGCATTTGTTTTCTTTCCTTTCACCACTCCTACGGAGATGACTAAGTTATTTATATATTGACTAGAGTTGTGTCTGTAGCACAGTTTTCATAATGCTTCATTGGCATTGTTGCTCCATTATTTTATGGCAGGAGCGTCAAGCTCAAGGCCAGCGTGCTGGATCCGGCCCACGGCCCGCTAGGCCTTTCTGGAAACAGTGGCCCGCGGTGCCTCTGCCAGCAAAAACGGAGTTTAGGAGGGTCACACATTTTTTCTTGGGGGAAAAAAATATCATTTCTCTCCCACAATACTGTACAAGAACATACATGCCTATATATCACATCTAGGGGGAACAAACATGCATATATGCAATTAAATATATACATGCCATTGTATTACATTTGGGATATTCTCTGTAGTTAAGAAAATTAGAACATAATGTCATTTTGTAAAGATTGATACTGTTTAATATTCAGATTGTGTCGCTTCATGCTTTACTTTGCCTGGAATTAGTATGAAACACAGTAATTCCAGTAATAGCGGCTGAAGCGAAGAATTATTAAAATGCATTACTTCTAATTCAGCACCGTACAATCCTTGAAATGTATATCTATTCCACTGTTTCCTTTGGGATCAGCTGACATTAGCTTTTATATATTTGGAGAAGGAAAACATAGCAGAAAATAATTCAGGCAGAAAGCATTGGTCGTAAAAAAATATTCTAAGCCATTGTAGCCCGCCTGCATCTCTCTTGGGCCTAACTCAAATGTTTTTAAAAGTGCTGATTTTTGAGGCCTGCCGGTTGTGTTGTCAGGCAGTTTCTGAGGTGAGCATGTGAAGAGGAAGAAATGGAACTGTTTTTTATTGTCTTTTATTGTCCCTTTTCATTGTGTATTTTCAACATGTTATTTACATTGCTTAAATTACACATGGAGCTTACAGCAAAGTATTTATTATGTGGTTTCTCTCTTTCCTGCCCACTTCCAGTTTTCTTCTCTTCTACAACTTCTCCTCAGCAACAGTTTTTGGCCATTAAGCATTTTTAATCTTCATCGGCCTATTTTTATTTGTTTATTTTTTGTATAAAAGTATTCTCAGTATGAATATGATTATGCATGTGCTTCATTTATACTCTGGTCCTTGTGTTAGTGCCCCAAACCCGCTGAATTTATTCCTTTGTGTCTAGGTTATGCTATTTTAAATTGTATAGTTAATATCCTTACAGCCCTGGTTGTTTGAAATCAAGGGAACAGAGGTTTAAGAAGGAACTTGGGGGAAAAACATAATAGTATTTCAGTTATATAATACATCCAAGAATCATATACTCATTAAATAGACAAGGCTTTATGTCACAATCCAGGAATTTTTTTTAAAAAAATCAAAGTCTTAACATTTTGTAATGGCTGTAATGGTTATTAGTTGAGGTTTTCTTGTATTAATCCCTGTATTAATAAGGACTTTCAACTACTTGAAAAACAAGTCAGGTCTGGAATAACTGCTGTGCTTCAGGTCATATTATAAGAAACAAAACATAAAATGAATTAATATTTTTTTAAAAAGAAATCTGTTCTAGGCAATGAACATAGAAAATGCGAAACACTCTTTTTTTTTTTTAAAGCAAACCGGAAGGGGTTGTGATGATGTGGCAGGACCTTATCTCATTTACATCTGCTCAAAATAAATCTTACACCATATAGAAAAATGGATGTAACATTGCAACTTTGAATTTTGAAACCTTCCCTTCCTTCTCTCAGTAATGGATTCCTGCAGCAGCCCCATAACTGGTCTCAATTCAATGGATAACCTTTGCCAGTAGATTAGAATCAGAATATTGGACTAAGGACAGAAGGCATTATGGACAGCATGTCTGTTTCATATTATCCAAGAGAAGGAGATGTATATGAAGCATTGTTGAGGTTGTTCTTGTTCAGTCTTTGTGATCCCATGAACCGTAGCATGCCAGGACTTCCTGAACTCCATTGCTCCCGGAGTTTGTCCAAATTCATGTTCATTGCATTGATGACACTGTCTAATCATTTTATCATGAGTCATGGTGGCGCAGTGGTTAGAGTGCAGTACTGCAGTCTACTTCTGCTAACTGCCAGCTGCCAACAATTTGGCAGTTCGAATTGCACCAGGCTCAGGTTGACTCAGCCTTTCATCCTTCTGAGGGCGGTAAAATGATGACCCAGATTGTTGGGGGTCGTATGCTGACTCTGTAAACTACTTAAAGAGGCTGTAAATCACTGTGAAGTAGTATATAAGTCTAAGGGCTATAGCTATTGCTATCTTCTGCCAGTCCCTTCTCATTTTGCCTTCAATCTTTACCAGCATCATAGTCTTTTTTCACTGGCCAAATATTTGAGCTTTAGTTTTAGCATCTGTCCTTCCAAAGAACAGTCAGGGTTGATTTCCTTTAGGATTGACTGATTTGATCTCCTTACAGTCCAAGGGATTCTCAAGAAGTCTTCTCTCCAGCACCACAATACGTGAAGCATGCTTCCCTCTATTCATTTGTCCTCAAGAGTTGTCATGTTTACCCTGTGAGAGTGTCAGAAACACTGGAAATAACGCCTTTATTGCTCAGCAATGAAGGTGGAGATGGCTTTTCCTGAACTCTTATCTTGTCTCTAAGGGAGAGTGAATGTGGTAGAGGGTTAGGGTATTGCATTGGGAACAGACTCTGGTTCCCCCATAGGCCAGAAAGACTCTGATGAATGAAGGCGAATATATGTGTCCCAGGATAACATTGCAGGAACCAATCTGGGTCAATGACCAGGACCAGAGGTTTTGTTTTCCAAGCTTTTGGACTTTGGGTCAGCTATTTTCATTCAATCCTAGGCTGGGAAATTGAAATATATCTGTTTTCAAACTTGCATCACAGTTGGCTGATAACAATTATCTATCTATCTATCTATCTATCTATCTATCTATCTATCTATCTATCTATCTATCTATCTATCTATCTATCTATCTATCTATCTATCTATCTATCTATCTATCATCTCTATGAAGACCAAAACAATCTTGTCTCTGACTCTATGCATTATTTGGGCAGATGTGAGTGCGTATGCTATAACTCCAGAGCAGGGGCGTCAAACTTGCGGCCCGTGGTCTGGATGCGTCATGCACAGGCCACATCCACCCCAGCTCCATGAAGGGAAAAAATTGTCACAATATGTCACGTGATGGCAGTATGACACTGCGAGTTTGACACCCATGCTCTAGAGGGTTGGGTTCTCTAGAGAAGAAGAGCCGAGGTGGCACAGTGGTTAGAATGCAGTATTCCAGACTACTTCTGCTGACTGCTGGCTGCCTGCAATTTGGCAGTTCGAATCTCAGAAGGCCCAAGGTTGACTCAACCTTCCATCCCTCCAAGGTGGGTAAAATGAGGACACACATATTGTTGAGGGCAATATGTTGACACTGTAAATCGCTTAGAGAGGACTATAAAGCCCTCTCCAGTGTTTTATATAGCCAGTGGTGGGATTTTACCCATTTAACAACCGGTTTGCCAAAAAAGTGAGTGTGCATGCCTGTGTACATACATAGCTTCTGCACATGTGTGCGCTCATGACTTAAATGCATGTGCGGCTTCTTCCATGCAGTGAGGGTCAACTGAGCAGCCTTTCGGGGCCTGCTCCGCTCTATCTCTGTTGTCCGGAGCAGCGGCTGCTTCTCTCCACTGCTGCTCTTACTGGGAGAGAGAGTGTCTCTTGTGAAATTTAGCAGCTGTGAGCCACCACTTTCCTCTAAGTCCCATCCAGAAAGTGCCCAGGACAGAGAAGCAGCAGCCATGTTGGATGGGACTTAGAGGAAAGCAGCGGCTCGCAGATGCTAAATTGCACAAGAGACTGTCTCTCCCTCAGCAAGAGCAGAGTGGAGAGAAGCAGCTGCTGACCCAGAGACCACATGGAGTGTCTCCATGAGCGACCGAGCCTCGGCAAGGGACAGCTGTAAGATCTGTGCGCTAGCGCTTTAGGTAATAAGAACTATCTGGTAGTTTGAGGTGTGGTGGAGGCTTGTGGGTAGAAGCCTGGGGCAAGGGTGGAGCCAGGGAATGGCACATTCCCCGACAAGGCCAAGGCAGGTGGCAAGCCAGTGGTGGCTCTGGGACAAGGCTGGAGTCAGGGAATGGCACATTCCCCAACCCGACCAAGGTGGGCAACAAGTGGGCGGCAGCTCCGGGGCAAGGCTGGAGCCAGGGAATAGCATGTCCCTGGGCCCTGACCTGAGGCAGGCGGCATGCTTACCTTTGGTGACCAGAGCAGGCAAGGCACGGAGATTAGCTGGACGGTCTGGACCACATAGTGAAGGGAAGATAATATATAGGGCGGGGGGGGGGCGGGAAGGGTCGATTTTATCAGTTCTCCCTCGGTGCAAAATGATAACAACTGGTTCGCCCAAACAGGTCTGAACCGGCTGAATCCCACCCCTGTACAAAGCGGTATACAAGTGTAAGCGCTATTGTTATTCTCCCATTTCCTTTGGCAGCTAAAATGCTGCTTAAGACTAAAATGTATTTTGCAGAGTATGAGCTTGTACCTCCCAGCCACCCTTTTAAAGAGACCACCAATGTGTTTGAAAGTAAAGCATAAAATAAAATCCGAGACTCCAATTAGTTCACGTTTGAACCAGGCGTTCATGTCCCTCAGTGACATTTGTGAGGTAAAGAGAGAATACTTGAAATTTTTAGGCTGTCTGGAGGATGCTTGAATCATCTAATGCAAATCTTAAATTCTATTTTAAAAAAACAGCTTAGCTTTGCTACTAACCATTTTTTCCCCGTTCCATTTTGGTCCAGCTGCTTCTTCCAGCTGCTCTCATCTGCCATGAAAAGAAAATAAGTTTGTACAAATAGCTATTTACTGTTATGCTAACGATTTAATTTAAAACTGATGAAAGGATGGGAATTCCAAGTGAAGCCGAGCTGTACTCAGCTTCCTTCCTTAACTTGCTCTTTTAGAATCAGAACTGTAACAAAGGAGGACTTTTCGCTACTCTTTAGATCCTTTCGGGCTTTAGATGTTTGGGTTACGGCTTGCCGATCTACTCATTAATAACAGCTTTGAATTAAAGATGGGGTTCAAAGATACAACACAGCACAAAACATACAAACGGCAAACAAAAGGCAAGCTAGGTCAATTGGGAATGAAAAGTCAACTGCCTGTTTTTAAGCAAACATTTATTTTAGTCGGGGATCTTTTATCATAAAGGCTTCCGTGTGCAGTTTTAAGAGTTATTTTTTTATTGTGACCACACACACATATACAGAGACACACACAACAGCCCTACAACACATTGTACCCAGAGTTGCTTTTTTTGTGGGATAGGCAGCTACACAGACTTGGTAAAATAAATAAGATACTTCTCTAACTTAACTGATTGATTGATATGATTTGTGTTAGGATCAAAGGAGCATTAGACAGAGTTAGCCTTAGAGAGAATCTCCTGTTCCTCTCTATTTGATGATAAATCCTTCAGGGGTTCCCGGTTGCTGGGTGAGTGTGGCCATGGTGGGCGTGGCCTAGTTGGCCTCCTGCACCACAAGGGGGGGGGGGGTTGCCTTCCCCAGGCTCCAGAAGCTTTCCTCGAGCCTCTGGGAGGGTGAAAACTGCTGCTCCCAGGCTCCAGAGGCCAGAAACGGGGCCCATTTCAGGCCTTCCTGAATTTCTGGGAATGGAAAAACTTCTGTTTTTCTCCTTCCCTGAGCCTCCGTGCAGGCCCTCACTTGCCTCCCATCCAAAACGGGCTGCGTGGAGACTCCTGGGAGCAGCAGGAAAGGATGGGGGGAAGAGGGGTGGGAGGGGCCACCCAGGGGTGGGATTTGGATGTTCTCCGAACCGCCCATAACATTAGCTACCATGGGGTGGAAGAAAGAGGTGTATGGAGAGGGGAAGAGGTATATTGGGTTTGTATTTTGGGGGGTATTGTTGACAAGAGGAATTGCTGCGATTATTGTTTAATGTTGTATGGTGCTGGCTATGCACAGCATATATGTGAGTGTATGAAAATGATAAAATGGAAAATAAAAACTTTTAAACCTTAACATTAGCTACCAATTCTCCCGAACCCAGGCAAACCCATTGCAGCCCGCCCCGGAAAACTGTGTAAGCTTTTTCTCTAACCCTAACTCTCACCCCTAACCCATCACCAGATGTAAAGTAAAATGTAGCTGCCAATCTAGTAATCTTCTACACATAAATAAAAGTCAGTTGTTGCCATTTGGCTGATGCAATAAAACATGCCGAGGGTCAGCCCCAATTGACCCTAGGATATCCATTTTTTTAGTAGCATCATTTATTCTCTTAAAAATTCTTGACCATGAGAGAATTACAATGATTTTCAACTTCATTTACTGTCTAGCTACGAAAATTAAATACAGTCGTTCAATTCCAGGCATGCTTTAGTAGTGATAACAATAAGAATCATTGTGAATAGTGAAACTTATGTCTTAAGATTTCCAGCTTATCAATTGATACTTAAGAACTGCGGCAAGAAAGATAATAAAATGGGGCAATTAATAATAACTGTCTTATTTAGCAACAGACATTTTGAGCTCCATTGTGGTCCTAAATCAAGAACTACCTGTATTACAAATAATAATATCATATGTAATTGTCACAGTTTTTAGGAAGCCAAATGAATTCCTGGATAATGGCCCGCAGGCCAAATGGATTTAATGGATAAAAAAAAATGGAAGATGGAACAAAAGGTTAATTCCATACTCACTTTTCCAAATCACTAAGAAGAAAAGGAAGCCAAGTGAAACATTTACATATATCTTATCTGCAGTCTTAATCTGTACCCAAGCAATCAGTAAAATGCAGAAAAGTCATAGATATTTCAGATGATGACATTACAATTGCAGAATACATTATTCATTGTCAAGAGGTAGTAGATTCATTTGAAATAAAAGGTGAAACCAGATTTTATCAGACAGTTAAAGGAGACAAATAGGTCTCTTTGTTGCCTTGGTAAATACGTTATGGAGATTGGAGTCATCTATTGTTTTAACAGGGAAGTTGCATTTTAAAAACTCTTTTATGGGTAGAAATACTGCTAGTAGAAAATTCTAAAAATAACCTTGGTATCTTCATCTATGTGCAGCCTTGAGTTTAAATAAAATACAACAATTATAGAAGTGGTAAGTGACTTGAAATCACTTGTTTTTTACATTGTGAAATGTAACATTTAAAATGTACAGGTGGCAAGGTATGTGAACTTTCCTACAGTAAAGAATGAATGTGCAAATTCCACAAAGATGGTACTTAAGTCATCACTCCAGAAAGAGTGCAGAGAAGAGCAACAAAGATGATTAGGAGCCTGGAGGGTAAAACATATGAAAAACAGTTGCTGGAATTGGGTATGTCTCGTTTAATGAAAAGAAGGACTAGGGGTGACATGATAGCAGTGTTCCAATATCTCAGGAGTTGCCACAAAGAAGAGGGAGTCAAACTATTCTCCAAAGCCCCCGAGGGTAGGACAAGAAGCAATGGGTGGAAACTAATCAAGGAGAGAAGCAATCTAGAACTAAGGAGAAATTTCCTGACAGTTAGAACAATTAATCAGTGGAACAACTTACCTCCAGAAGTTGTGAATGCTCCAAAACTGGAAGTTTTTAAGAAGATGTTGGATAACCATTTGCCGGAAGTGGTGTAGGGTTTGCCTCCTAAGCAGGGGGTTGGACTAGAAGACCTCCAAGGTTCCTTCCAACTCTGTTATTCTATTCTATTCTAACTTCAGCTCCCGCCAATGCAGTGCTTCAAAAGTGGGTGACCACAAATAGATAAATGTGTACCATTTTGGTGGGCAACTTCATGGGGATGCTGGATGGAACCCCCAATTGGACATCCCCTGGGATACAGTGATGTTCCTGGTTCATCCTTTCACTTTGGTGCTCCCAACACAGAAGTATTAGTATTATCAATGAATAAATGCATAATCAAATCAAATCAAACCTTTATTGTCACTGCACATGTACCCAATGAAATTGAACAAATCTCCCTTGGTGCAGCCTCCCCCTCCCCCCAAAAATACAGAATACATCTTAATAACTCAATAAATAAAAGAAAAAAAGAAATCCCTAGACAGCACACATTCATATGTATGTATGTATGTATGTATGTATGTATGTATGTATGCATGTATGTATGCATGTATGTATGTATGTGTATATATGTATATACATACACACATACACACACATACATACATACATACACACATACATACACACACACCCACACACACCCACACACCCACCCACACACCCACCCACACACACACACACACACACACACAATATTATATTATACCAGAATAAACATGTTCCATGTTATGCTGGCCCTGCAAGTCTATCATATTAAAGCTGATTGTGGTGTTATGTTGCGTTTAGAAGTCTGACGGCCCAAGGATAAAAGCTATTTTTCAGCCTATTGGTTCACCTGGCTCTGCTTCTCTATCTCCTGCTCGATGGTAGGAGAGGAGGATGACGATAAAATATTGAACCTATTGAGATTTCATGAGATTGCTATGTTTTTGTATCCATGTGCGAGATTTGGCATCTATTAGTCTAGTCATGTTTGGATTTGATTATCGCAGTATGCCATATGTGGTGCTCTATTAAAGCAGTCCAGTTGGTGCAAAAGGTGGCAGATAAGCCGCTATCAAGGTTTTATGATATCCATGTTGAAAACCCAAGTTTGTCACCAATTCTTCCCTGAGCATAATGTAAGGTCTGCTTTACAATGTCATTATTGAGCTGCGGTGGCGCAGTGGTTAGAGTGCAGTACTACAGACTATTTCTGCTGACTGCTGGCTGCCTGCAATTTGGCAGTTCAAATTTCACCAGGCTCAAGGGAAGGGAGGGTTTCAGTCGGCGGTACTGCTGGTTCGCTCGTAGAAATTGAACTGTGCATGCGCAGAACTAAAAAAAAACAACACATGGCAGTAGTGACAGCGGCAACCGGAGAACTGGTTCGGGGGCATGGCTAGACTGGGTCGCTGCCGGTTCTGCGACCCAGGCCAGCATGCCACTACCAGTTCGGTCGAACCGGGCCGAACCAGTAAAAACCCACCTCTGGCTCATGGTTGATTCAGCCTTCCATCCTTCCAAGGTGGGTAAAATGAAGACCCAGATTGTTGAGGGCAATAGGCTGACTCTGCAAACCACTTAGAGAGAGCTGTAATAGCTGTCAGCATTCCAAATATCATCCAGAATTAAATCAGAGTCCAAGGCATAGCTTTCCTCAAAGTTCCAATTTAATAAGAGAGACATATTGGTACATCCGTGGGAAACCCGAATCTGAAAACTTCCTGGGGTTCCCACCCAGTTGAAAGTTCATGATCTTGTCCCCACACCCCCAAGTCCATCACATGGTCCCATCTTCCTTTGCAATGCTGGCATTTCCACCCATCTAGTTCTGGTCAGGTGCAGAGGTGCAGAGACAAAGAATGACCTTGGGCTTCTAGAAAGGAATGTTTTATTTTGACAACAATACATTCTACAGTTCTACTCCTTCCTATTCCCCCTCCCAATTCCCCACTAATGAAATAGTATAGTAAAGAAAGAGAGTGTATGTCAGGCCAAAGACCCTAAAAGGAATATGACTGCAGGCCTGACAAAAGCACTGTAAAGTGGTATATAAGTCTAAGTGCTACTGCTATCATCTGAGGTCTATTATGGGGCTATGATCTGTAGCAGAAACCTTCCTGACAATCTCCTTGCTTTGAGACGCTCAAGTGGGAGAGGGGCTTTACAACACTGAAATTTGTGTCTGGCCCTCCCTCCCTCCCACCCTCCTCTCTCCCTCTCCCTCTCTATTTCCCTCCCCTTTAAAAGAGCAATCAAGACTTTTATCTTGTGCCTAGTATTCCATTATTCATCATTTTAATCTTAGGTTGGATTTTAACTGTTCATTCTTTTAGCATTCTTGGTAGTCTTAACTGCCTTGAGGATTCAAATGGCCAGAAAGGAGAGATAAAAACTGAATGATATCCTCTTCAGCCACATTTTTCTCTCTGGCAGATAAGTATTTCTTCAGTGCTCAAGGCAATTCCTAATAACAGTCTAATGAAATATTATTTTGTATCAGCTTCCCCTTGGTTATAAACCATCTGTAAGTAGGTTACTAATGCTTACTATAAGGGCACAGCAACATTCAGCTGATTTATTACTATTACAGTAACTTTCTTTCTAGGGCATTAATAATATGACAATAATGCCAAATAAACTACCTATTTTAACAATGAAGGTCCAAATTGAGAGTAATAGATCAGGTAAAAAATTGAGGGGCCACTGGTAAGCAGCATGTTGTTGTCTGAATAAGGAGCTCAGTGCTGTTAGAAGCTTCCTAAAATTAGTATTTCTACAGTGAAATAACTAAGGGAGACCTTACAGAGTGGCAGGGTGCAGCTATTTCTAATCTGTTTTAATTTATTCCCAACCTCTACAGAACAGTATGGATTCTTTCAAGGTTTACCTTGGCCAATAGATTAACCCCTGGGGAAAAATCATTGCAATTTAACACATTTCTCTATTATTTATTTCAATATAATATTTTGGATTATTATTATTAAGATGAAAAGCTAGGAACAGTAGTAGGAAGATATATGAGGTTTCCATTGGTCATAGGATCATCATTTTGTAAGTGGGGAGCTGTGAGTTGGAGAATTGTGCAAAGCAGGCCTGTTGTTCTGATCTAGGCTTCCCAAAAGCACGAAGCTGACTCCTCGTCCCGATAAAACCCCTTTTATTTAGTTTAAAGTGAATTCCTCTCCAGCAAAGTCCCAGCCAACAGTCTTTCAAGAGATTTCCCAACTACAGACTTTATCAGGCTTGGAGAGCTGCCAGGCTGATATCTTCCAAATGCCACTCTGTAGCAGAGAATACTTGGCAAGACTTCAGGAACAGGTCATCACTCCAATGAATTGAACTCCTACAAACTTCCCTCCACTTTCGCTTCTCTTTTGTTCCCTGTGGGAGGGGCCATTCACCATCCACCTGTAGCCTTACTCCAAAATTGACCCTTGTTCCTTAGCTGTTCTCTGCACATATGTAACTGGCAGCTCTGTACATGCATGCACTGGGAACAGGCTCTCGCTGTTCTTCTGCCCCACTGATGTCCATCTCTGAAGGTAACTGATAACTGTGAGATGGCCTGGCGGTGCTGTGACAGCATGAGTTTGACACCCCTGATGTAAAGTGACTTGAACCATACATATATGGACAAGACTGGAATTTATCTTTTTTTTTCCCTTTCTGGAGCCTGTGGAAGAAACGAGTTTATGAAAAAATTGAAAACTGTGTTGCTTTGAGCCTTGGTAGGTAACAGCATCCAAATGATTTTTATTGATTGGGAAGCTTAAACAGCGGTTACTCTTCAGACAGAGCACTTCCTAGGAATGTTCGCTAGATTGGGATGTCAACAGTTGACTTTAACTTAGCAAGTAGAAACATTATCCTCTGAGAAGGGAATGCCAAACCACTGCTGTAAGGCTGCCAAGAAAAGTGCATGTGTCGTCTTTAAGAGTCAAGTTCGATTCGGGAACATTTCCAAAGCCTATTTTAAGACTTGCACTGCATTTTTTTTTTTATGTTTTGAGAATTCAAATCGGATGACAATTTTCACCAATTGGAGGCAATTGTAAAAACTACAAAAACGGATCTGTATATATGACCTATGTGCTATCTATTTTAAAGTTACCTCCTCTATCTTATCTACATTATCTGCTCTATGCCTATATGTTACCTACTTCTGTACTCCTGAGTAGAATGCCAAAGACTATTTCTTGGCAAAATATTTGACAAACCGATTTCATTCTTTTGAGGGTTGGACAGGAAAAGTCAAAGAAAAGGACATAATTCCCCAATGGAAACTGAAAGTGTGTGTGTGTGTGTGTGTGTGTGTGTGTGTGTGTGTGTGTATTCGGGCAATGCAGAAGAAATCTGGTTCACTCCGGTTCAATCCGTTGGCTCAGTGGTGGTCAGTGATTGAAGCACATAAGGGAATATTGCTCCCGCCATCTTGAGTCCAGAAGCAGTTCCATAGGTGGCAGGTGTAGACATTTTCGTGAGGTACCGACGTTTAGTACTATAAGGAGTCCCAGACTGCTCCTGAGTGAAGTAGTGGAATGTCTGCCAGTTTGAACTGAGGTAACGTAATGTGAGGCAACTGGCAGTTGGAACAGAGTTCTTTACAGGTGGGGAGGGGGAGTAGAACTCCTTAGCATCAGAGTGTGTTAATTACTGTATAAGAAATACTAATGATCTGATGGTCATTTCGAAAAATTCTTTTTGATGTTCTAGCAGTAGTCCTGAGAATTAGAGCTTTTCCATATTCTGGGCTCTATGTTGGATTCCACATGGGATATTAAGGGGGGGGGGGAAATGTATTTCAACCATCCTAAATACATATATGCATGTATACACATACAGTATATTGCTAAAATTCCTTCCTGCTTTCATGGGGGTCCAGCAAAATTATATGGGAAAAACTTATGAGAAAACCTACATCTGGGCTAAAAAAAAAAGCAGCAGTGTCAGAATATTCCACATCTTTGGAATATTTCGAGACCATTTAGAGGCCTTGTGGATTTTTGCAACCTACCTTCAAGGAAAGGAATATTCAGTCCAATATAAGCTTGAATTATAGTATAGGAAACATTGGGGGGAAAAACCTGTATGGTCATACACTATAGCCAAATTGCTTACAAGAGGGAGCCCCCTTGTCAAGTACTGTTAAGCCATTAACATGGCAACTCCACTGTGCTGTACAGTAGAAACCATTTTACTGCAGTACAGTAGAAGTCATTTTAAGTCACAACAGGCTGTATCTTAACAGAACTAACAGGGGTGTTAGGAGTATCTTACCCCCACAGTATTTGTTTTCAGAGAGTAAGTCATATGTGTACCAAGTTTGGTTGAAATTGCTTGAGGTGTTCCAGAGTTATGCTGGAACACACAACACACACACACACACAACACACACACACACACATACACACACACACACACACACACACAGAGTCATTTGTAATATATGTATGTATGTATGTATGTATGTATGTATGTATGTATGTATGTATGTATATGTATATGTATACGTATACGTATACGTATACGTATACGTATATGTATATACTGTGAAGGCTTTGCAGAGACTTTTCTTGTTGCAAATGCTAACACAAATCATAGTGGCAGAAAAGGATAATAAAGTGCAGTAAGAGCATCTCTTTTTTTAATGCTTATTTTTGAAAAATGAAAATTTTAAAACCCTTTTTGAAGGATTATCTTGCCGCAATGTTGTCCTTATGTGAATATCTGTAGGTCTGGAATGGCCTGCATCTCATCTTATCCCAATATATTAAACTAAAACAATATTTTTTGTTGTCTTCTAAATAATTATTCTGCCAGGTAGCAAGAGCTGATGCTGCAGGTACTGTATGCAAATCCATTAAGGTGAGCGTCAGTGTTACAAGCTGAGTCTTTATTCTCTTTGTCAACATGTCAAGTTGCTTAATATAGTTGAGGCTGGATAGTAAAAGAAAAAAGTAAGAAATGTAATTGAGTGAAACACCTTCTTGTAGTTAAGTAATTTATAAAGGGAGTGGGTGGGTTGGAAAACTGACACATCTCTGATTGGTTTGCTGTAAGTTTGGGACGAAGGATATAAGAAATTTATCTCGTTCTGCTTCATCAGCAGAAGCAGGTAATTTGGTATGCTTGGATGATAAAACTATCCCTTCTAATTTTGCTAGGTTTTAAACAGAAAGGACTGCATAATATTAGCAAAGAGGGAAAAAAAACCTGGTGTATATTTCTCAACCTGCCTTCAAACATCAAGAATAAATATTATTTTTCTCTCCCTTCAATCTGCATTGAAACATTTCTTAGTTGCACTAGCTATAATTTGTTGTTATAGCTGATATTAAATTCGGACAGATAATTTTTAGCTAAATTTTGCCTGGAATTAAATTTGGACAGATGATTTTTAGCACTGGAGACAAAATGGACACTGGACTCTGATAAGAAAGAGAATTCATTTATGGATGAAGCAGAACCACCAAGCACATGTGATTCTGGGTAGCTGACCACACGAGAGTGAGGGGTTTTCATATCTTTTCTTAGGCTTTGCACTTGAGCTTCCTGTTCCTATGCAAGAACGTGTGTCCTATTGGCTGTTGTCAGACGCACACTGGGCTATGTAGGAATCATAGCTGGCTCTGTAAGTTGTCTGAAAAGTTTAGCTGAAGTTTCCGAGGGTGATGCAGTAACCTTAGGAGATTGTGCAATGTAGTAAGCTCTGTGTCTTAGTGTGTTAATCTTATTATGTCTCTGGTTTTTTGTTTTGTAGATAGGTTGGCCCAGTCTTTGAGTTTGAGTTTGAGTTTGAGTTTGAGTTTCATTTTATTTATATGCCGCCCTATTCCCGGCGGGACTCAGGGCGGCGCACAAACCCAAGGAGGGGAAGGGGAAAACACAAAAACTACAAAGTACAGGGTATTTAAAAACAACCAACAGCCACACGATTCGAGAGGGGAAGGGAACTCATCAACCCCAGGCCTGCCAACACAGCCAGGTTTTAACGGCTTTTCGGAAGGCCTGGAGAGAGGTGAGGGTCCGAATCTCTGCGGGGAGTTCGTTCCAAAGGGCCGGAGCCGCCACATTTCTTAATGTGTGCAAAATATCTGCTGGAGGCAGGGAGCTAAAGCTTTGAGTTTCTGTCCCCCTTAAGATTTTTTTACATTTCTCTTTTAGGCAAAATATTTTATCCCACCTTTTTAAAACATTCCTCAAAATATTTCATTCTTCTAGGAAGGGAAGTGATGGTTTCCCACAGTAAGAATCCCTACAATTTAGTTCCCTTCAGGCGGTAGAGAAAGTTAAAACTATTTATGTTGCATATGAACAATAAATACAAGGAATTGTAAAAAAAAAAGTAAGCCATTTAATTTAACAATAACATTTTAATATCCAAACTAATATAATAGGCAGCTAGCTAGATCATTTCTTTAGAACTCTTAAACATTTAAGTCACATTTAATGTAATGCTTTAACTCGAGAAGAAACATATCTTCTTATATGGCATATTTTGATCACAATTAACAGAGAATTAAGGAAGTCTTTCTTCTGTTCTATAACTCTGTGCCCATCTATCCCCATTGCCATAGCAATATCAGCTCTCATAATAATGCATTATCAGCAGTTCAGGAAACAGAGTGTAATTGAATTCACACACTGGAACAAACCAACCAACAATGTCATTGGGGACAAGAGGCAATCATATTAAGCAATATTCATTAGAACATTAAATGCCTAAAGGTTTTTTTTTTAAAAAAAAATATGCCAATAATTTTGATCTATTAGACTATCAAATACCCAGGTGCAATACTTAAGTCTATATTAATTCATGTTGAATAACATTTGTAGATGGCTACTTTCTCATTTACATAATTATGCATGGCTGTTTTTCTACGAGTTTTTTTATACTTAAAAATACCATACTCACATCTGTAAGGATTTTCGACCCTCTACTTTCTGTTTCAGAATGGGTGATTCGTAAAATAATGTAAAATAATATCTTATGATTGAAAACTAGCCAATTTCATTGATTCTCATGAAGTAATATATTTTTCCAACTCCAAAAATGCGTCAAATCCTTTTTCTTTTGCAGAATTTAGTGAAATCCATGAAAGAGAGAATACCATGTCCTTCTAAAGTGTCATCATTTGAGAGAGGGGATCAGGAGTGGGTTTCTGCCAGTATTACTACCAGTTTGGTGTGTGCATGATTTGTGGGCGCACGCTTGCTTCACTCATGTGCGCCTGTGACGCATACTCTGTGTGTGTGTGTGCAGTTGCCTGTAAATAGGTCTGCGCATGTGCAGAACATTAAAAATGTTAAAAATACATGTCGCGACAACTGGGGAACTGGTTCATGAGTGTGGTGAGTCTGTCATCCCTACCGGTTCAGCGATGCAGTCACAATTGCCACTATCAGTTCGCCCGAAATGGTGCGAACTGGTAGCAATCCACCTCTGGAGGGATGGTTCTATTATAGCAATAGCAATAGCAATAGCAGTTAGACTTATATACCGCTTCATAGGGCTTTCAGCCCTCTCTAAGCGGTTTACAGAGTCAGCATATTGCCCCCACAGTCTGGGTCCTCATTTCACCCACCTCAGAAGGATGGAAGGCTGAGTCAACCTTGAGCCGGTGAGATTAGAACAGCTGAACTGCAGATAACAGTCAGCTGAAGTGGCCTGCAGTACTGCACCCTAACCACTGTGCCACCTCGGCTCATCTCTTTAAAAGCATTGCTATACCTGTTAGAAATTCTCATTTATTCTATAGAAGTGGTAGCGGAGACCTATTATATAGCCATACAGATTGGTAGCAGAAGATGGCTACATAGCCATATAGATCAAATGCAGTGTACAATCACCATGGGCCTTGCTGCTTAATGGTTTTTATTGTCACCGACAACTCTCCTCAGAAGTAAAAGAACCATAGATTATAACCAAAGATGCAAACTAAACACTGCCATCTACTGGCTAATACTTCTGTAGTTGTTGCAATACAGTCTAATATGTATTCCAACAAGACCCAACTTTATTATTTTGATCTGTCTCCAATCTTCATGTTTTAGGGAAATGTTGCAGTGAAGGCAATTGCGTAGAGAATGAGTGCTGGAGGAAACAGATTATCTGGACTCATTTAGTAAAAAAAAAATGGCCCTGGGTATGGGACTGAAATGGCATTGTTTGAACTTGAAGATGACTGTTTGTGGGACAGGGATGAGAATGGTGTGTTCATCCTTGGCTTTCTTGACCCCTCAGTGTCTTTCAATACCATCAATCATGATATCCTTCTGATTGGCTTTGGGAGTTACTCTATGTTGTTGATGGAGGGGAGAGGTCTATCCCACTGCCCCTGCTTTCTGGAGTTCCTTAAGGCCTAGTCTTCTCCCACTTCTGCTTAACATCTACATGAAGTTACTAAGTGAAGTCATCTGACACAGTGGTGGGATTCAGTACACAATTTAGGGGTTCTCTCTGGCTAGTGGTTCTTTAACTATGGCCACCTCCTGAATGGACCACAGCAGTGCTCTTTACATGGAGTTGTCCCTGAAGCATATGTAGAAGCTGCAGTTGGTATGGAATACAACAGTGGGGCAGCTATGTACATTGCGTTATCAATATATGGTATACCTCTGCTTCACAAGGTGCATTGGTTACCAGCATGCTTCTAGTCTCAATTCAAAGTGCTGGTAGTTACTTATAAAGACCTTCATAGCATGGGACCGAGCTATTTGAGGGACCATTTCTTCCCAATTATGGCTACACATTCCATTAAGTCCAGCAGGACAGGCATGCTCTGTGGCCCGTCCATTAGGGAATGCCATCTGGCAAGACATCACAGGAACGTCTTTCTTAGCCACAAGTTTACTAGCTTTCCTCAAGGCCTTACAAGAGTTGTGTCATTGAGCCTGGGCATCTGGATATATAACACAGCCCATGCAATGGTTGCATTGATTTATTGGCTGGTTGTTTTACTTTCGCTTTGTTGCTGATTATGTATGTTCATTGTTATTGCTTTTAACGGCTGTTATCTACCCAGTCATGAATTTGAAATGAGAAGCCGTATAAATTGAATTTTTTTTTTAAAAAAAACCTCCACAAATATCCTTATGATGGTAATGTTTCAGACATGAAATCTTTCCAATTTACAGCATTCACATTCCATTCTTCTTTTTAGTCCAGAGGTGGACTGCACATACTTTAACAACTGGTTCGCCAAAAATGTGAGTGTGCGGGCATTTGTATTTCGCATGTGCACACTTCGTGCCTGCGCCATCTGTGCTTGCATGCTGCACCAAAAACAAGGCTTTTCCAATGGGGGAGGCTTCTTGCACACCTTCTAGGACAGCCACGGTTAGTAGAACCAGTGAGTTGCGCAAATCAACTGGGTTGCGGGCGGGGCGAGCAAGCCGGAAAGTGAGATATCTACAGCCAGATAGTGTTGGGGTAGGTGGGCCACCGGTTCTCCAAACTACTGGTTTGGGCAAAATAGTACGAACCAGCAGCAACCACCAATGTGTTAGTTAACATCTTAGCCAGGTTACTCCTATCAGAAGACTAACCTTCTCCTTCCAGGTGACTTGTTTGAGAGGGATGCCTGAGTTTAGACCCAGGACTATTTCATTGTCTCACAGCACAAATAAACAACTCAACTTTCCAAATAAAAGGTAAAGGTTTCCCTGTCCAGTTGTGTCTGACTCTAGGGTATGGTGCTTATCTCCATTTCTTGGCCAAGAAATCCAGCACTGTCTGAAGACATTTTCCATGTTCATGTGTCCAGAAGAGCCGAGGTGGCGCAGTGGTTAAATGCAGCACTGCAAGCTACTTCAGCTGACTGCAGTTCTGCAGTTCGGCTGTTCAAATCTCACCAGCTCAGGGTTGACTCAGCCTTCCATCCTTCCGAGGTGGGTAAAATGAGGACCCAGATTGTTGGGGGCAATATGCTGACTCTCTGTAAACCGCTTAGAGAGGGCTGAAAGCCCTATGAAGCGGTATATAAGTCTAACTGCTATTGCTATATGCCAAAGGTGCATGGAAGGCTGTTACCTTCCCACTGAAATGGTACGTATTAATCTACTCACATTTTGTATGCTTTTGAATGGCTAGGTGCTAATCAGAGGTGGTATTCAGCCAGTTCAGACTGGTTTGCCCGAACCGATAATGGAAATTGTGGGTGGGCCTGCTCACCCACCCCAGCTCTATGCCATCCTATTTAGGCAATTTTTCAAGCCGCACGCAGGCGAGCAAGCCGCACACGTGATCAAAGAGTGCGCACAGAAGACATAGTGCATGTGTGGACAGGGTGCATGCGCTCACATTTGCGAACCGGTAGGGAAAGTAAGTAAATACCACTCTTGGTGCTAATCCTTTATTCAGGAATTGGTGTTCTTGGCAGGATGCTTATTGCAAAAACAGCAAAACATATACATATGTATTGTGTCTGTGTTGTATATGCTACAGTTTAAATTCTAGGGCTCTTTCTCCTCCTTTTCAAGTCAGGGTAAACAACATCCTTGTAAGCAATTAGATTTATTTTTTTTCACTGCAGGAAAGAAATTGCTGATTTTATCAGAATTCTCCCTGGCATATATCCATCTATGCCTATCTATTGATCCAATTCCTATAATTGTACAGATCAAAGCTATGGCTTCCAACCAGATTGAGAATATATTCAATTTTCTACTGTTTCCTCCTAGACCAGGAAACCCCCACCCCACCCCCCACCCAGCAAAGTGGAATGTTTGAATCTTTGAAAACCCAATTTAAATGTTGACTTTTAGCGGCGAAACAGCAAATATGCCAAGTCTCCTTCAACAGTCCAATTTGTTTAAAAAGCCCAGGTCATGGCAATGTAATTACACTTACATTAACATTAGTTCAATTTTAAGTTCTGACCTAGTCCTACCATCTTCTTTGTCAAAGCTTCTCTTCCATATGATGCATCGACCATATAAGGTCTTTGGCCTCAAAAAAAAATGTACATGCCTAGAGTGATAAGTTTTTATGTCACTTAATAAAAGGAGGTTGAAACTACTTTGTCTTCAGCTCTCTGAATATTCTTCAATAATTTATAACATTAACAATAGGTTAATGGAAGGAAGAAAAAAGAAAAGGAGAGAAGGAAAGAAGAGATGGAAGGAAGGAAGGAAGGAAGACAGACAGACAGACAGACAGACTGACTGACTGACTGACTGACTGACTGACTGACTGACTGACTGACTGACTGACTGACTGACTGACTATTTAGTTACTGGTCAAGAAGGAAGTCGTTTTAGAAGACCAAACCAAAATAATTTCTTAGAACTAATAGTAAATGACTCACACCTTTAAATTGTGCATATAGATTCCCCCTTATTAGAATATTTATTTACAGCAACTGTTGTCAGGAGTTTGCCATGCCTTCCTGGAATTATGTCAATCTACTCCTGTATGTAAATAAGGAACTGGCAAAATGATGGCGGAATTAAGGAACAGGAAAGGAAAGATGTATGTTTTCAATTGTGGTTTGCAAGAAAATGACAAGCTATTGAGATGGAGAGGCATGGAACAGCTGCTCCAGATGGCAACAGAAGTAGAAAAGAAATTGTGGGTCAAAGTGAAGAAAGTTTGTGTAGGGAATCTGCTGGCACCAAATGAATAGTGCTGGCAAGAAAATTGATGACATCTGACACAGAAAAGAGACCATGATAAATTAAGGCAGGGAGGTTGTGTTCTTTTTTTAAAATCAAGGATGTGACTGAGAACATACTGGCCTCAAATGTCCTAATATACTGCTTTGACTGATCTGGGGAGGACTTTCATTGCCATGCAAACTTGGTAATATTACCAAGAAGGAAGCATGACAGGATGACTTGGACAAAATTGTATCCTGATATATTGCACGTTGACACGAGGCAGTTATTTCCATATTTTGCCATCGCCCTGCTCTATGACGTCCTATTTAGGCATGTTTTTGTGGCCAGGTGCATGAATGGAAGGTGCACATGCAAGCAAAGTGCGTGCGGGGAAGGCTGGGCCTATGCACAGAAGGGGCACATTTGTGCGGCGAACTGATGATAACACTGGACAATTCCTATCTCAAATATTTTGGACAAGATAGGATTAAATGAAACTTTGAATTTGATTTGTCAATCTATCAACGCTAATTTAAAAACTCTAATTTATAGTGAGACGAGACCACCAACCTCAAACTCTGAGTAATAGAAACATGAAGGTTTCCAGCTCTTAGAGAAACATTAAAAGCACAAAGTTGTGTTTATTTTATCTTTTCTTTTATGGAAGAGAAGGATAATAGCCTTTTGGCTAATTTAATTAATAGAAATCCCCAGGATTCTAAGACTGTAGATCCATAAAACATAGCAAGCTATGAAAGAGAAGAAAGTAAATATGTAAATTAGAGAACAGGTTTTGATTTATGGAAAATTATGTAATTTCTTTAATTGATACTAATGATGAAATGAGTCAGAGTTGTGTGTTTTTTTAACTCTTAGTTTCCTTTTGATCTCCGCGCAAAAGAAATTATCCATTGTAATTATCAAATTATTCCTCTCTGGAGAAGAAAGAGCTATAGGAGACGGGAGAATGAGCCAAAACAAACAAATCCTCTTTTCATCTTTTCCACAAAATGTTCAGTGCTATTTTGTACAGTTATGCAAAGTTTCGTTGAGGTAATTCACTACAGAGAAATACATTTACAAAGATGTTTGCAAAGCAGTGTGGTTCCTGCATGTCAGTCTGATTTTGACCTCCTTCTCAGCCTCCCCGCACAACACTATTTCAAAGATTTTTCAGGCTGAGCAACTTTCATTATCCAGTGTGGAAAGCCTGCAGCCAGCTCTTAAGGGAAAAAAGACTTTAAGAACGAGGTGGGCTGCTACGGATTCATCCAGGTTCAGGAGAACCCATAGCTAAGGTTATAGCCAGTTCAGAGAACCTCCAAATCCCACCTCTGGCTGGCCCCACCATTCACTCCCCTTTTGTTTCCCAGGGGAGGGGCCAATCATCTCCAAGGTGTGGCTTTATTCCTAAGTTGACCCTGCTTTCTTAGTTGTTCTTGTCTTATGGCAGCTCTGCCTATGAGCACACTGGGAACAGACCCCAGTTGTTCCTCTGCCTCACAGCTAACTTTCTCTGCCTGAGATGCAGAGCCCTCGTCCGAGCTTTCCTCAGCACCCAGGACTGTCCTGTGTTCCTCCCCAATCTCCTCATTGTCCACCTTTGCTGCCAGCTCCGCTGGCCACAATAATTAATTTAATTTAATTTATTGAATTTATAGGCCGCCCAATCCCGGAGGACTCCGGGCGGCTTAGACAGAACAAGAAAAGAAAAAAACAAACAAAATAAAAATAAAAATAAAAATAAAAATTCTCCAACACGCATACATTCAAATTGGGGCTGGACCCTACATAATAAGGTCAACAGCCCCAGGCCTGCCGGAACAGCCAGGTTTTAACAGCTTTTCTGAAGGCCATGAGGGTGGGCAAGGTCTGGACCTCTGGGGGTAGCTGATTCCACAGGATTGGAGCAGCCACAGAGAAGGCCCTCCTCTGAGGCCCCGCCAGCCGACACTGTCCTAAGGAGGCCCACCCTGTGGGATCTTATTGGTCATTTGGAGGTATGCGGCAGTAGGCGGTCTCGCAAATACGCTGGTCCTGAGCCATGTAGGGCTTTAAAGGTAATGACCAACACCTTGAATTGCGTCCGGAGACCAATTGGCAGCCAGTGCAGCTCGCGGAGGATAGGTGTAATATGGGTGTATCTCGGTACACCCAATATCACTCACGCGGCTGCATTCTGGACTAGCTGTAGTCTCCGAATGCTTTTCAGGGGTAGCATCATGTAGACAATAGTTTGTAAGAGTGGGGGAGAGTGAGGGAGAGAGAGGGGGGGAATTCTTGGAGAGTATGTTCATTGCTGAGAATTCTGGGAATTGAAGTCTTTGTATCAGAATAACAGAATTGGAAGGGATCTAGGAAGTCTTCTAGTCCAACACCCTGCTCTAGCAGGAGACACCATACCATTTCAGACAAATGGTTGTCCAATCTCTTCTTTAAAACCTGCAGTGTTGGAGCACCCACAACTTTTAGAGGCAAGCCATTCCACTGATCAATTGTTCTGTTAGAAAGTTGTCACACTAGGAAAATAGGGTTTCCCACAATCTGCTTCCAACAAGAGATTGACAGTGGAAAGTTAAGCAATTTCTTTATTGGAAAAGCCTCTTCCAGGTCAGAGTTTCCCAAACTTTCTTGCTTCATGATGCTTAGTGTCTTGGTCATTTGTTTTTCCATGTTTTTCATTGTTGTTTTTACTAGGCTAAAAATATACCAAACCTTTCAATTAATTAAATGGTTTAAACCAAACTCCTAAATATGTATTTATGTCCAGCAATTCACTAGTTGTTTTAAGGGATAACACACCCAACTTTAAAACATTTTTTAATTTCATTCTTAAAAAACCAAAATAACTTCTTAGAACTAATAGTAAATGTCTCACACTTTTAAATGTGCACTTTCCCCTCGCACATATGTCCTATTCGTTCCTGGGTGGTGGTGCTCATCTCTGTTTCAAAGCCGAAGAGCCAGCGCTATCCGAAGACGTCTCCTTGGTCACCTAAATGCCGAAGGTGCATGGAATGCTGTTACCTTCCCACCAAAGATGGTCCCTATTTTTCTATTTGCATTTTTTACATGCTTTCAAATTGCTAGGTTAGCAGAAGCTGAGACAAGTAACGGGAGCTCACTTTGTTACGTGGTGCTGGGGATTTGAACTGGCGAACTGCCAATCTTTCTGATTGACAAGCTCAGCATCTTAGCCACTAAGCCACCATGTCCCATATTTAATTCTTAGATAACCAATAACAATTGAGGTGAGGTGGGCAGCAAATCAATCTAATAAATAAATAAAATAAACACAATTACTTACACCTGCTGGTGATTGCACAGTTTCTCAAACTTTTAGTATCAAATTAGGGTTCTCATCCTGTTTTCCTGTTTCATATTGCTTTTTGCCCCATGTTTTTTCATCAGAGTAACTGCCAAACACCAGCTTTACTGTCAAAGGTGTGATATCACAAAACTCAACTTCACAAGTGGATGTTAAAAAAACATTGTTAGTTTTTCATTGACAGGTTTCTCTGGCAAACAGTGATTTCCCCATTTGAAGCAATCAGATGCAAAGAAGGGAGAAGCCTGCTTACCTTTTTAACAGTTGAAAAAGGGGGATTTTTCAATGAATGTTTTTTTCCCAGCCTCACACAACATATTCACATTTTCAACTAAACTCTACATCATTCTAGAAGATGGTTTATTAGGCGCTCTATTTATGAGTTTCCATTTAATCAATTGATTTATTTATTAGCATGTAAAACATGTATAGGATAGCAGGTATAAGTATGAACATGGACATGAACAAGGGAAATGAATACAAATAAATGGGGACAGTGGGACGGGGATGGTAGGTACGCTGGTGCGCCTATGCATGCCTCCTTGATTGACCGCTTAGGAATGGGGTGTGGTCCACAGTAGACAGTTGAAGGTTGAAGCTGTGAGGGTTAGAGGATGTAACAATGGAGTTGGGTAGAGCATTCCAGGCATTGACCACTCTGTTACTGAAGTCATATATACTACAATCGAATTTGGAGCGGTTTACCTTGAGTTTGTATCGATTGTTTGCCCATGTATTATTGTAGTTGTAGCTGAAGTAGTCGATGACAGGTAGGATGTTGTAGCAGACAATTTTGTGTACTATGCTTAGGTCCGACTGCAGATGGCACAGTTCCAGATTGTCCAAGCACAAAATATCGAGCCTGGTGGCATAAAGTATTTTATTGTGAGCAGAGGAGTAGAATACTCTTCTTGTGAAATACTCTGGACCCACTCAATTGTATTAATCTCCGATATACAGTGTGGATTCCAGGCAGACGAGCTTAATAATAGGATCTAATAAATATAGTATTTCAGTCACCGTATTGTAGATTAGTGACATAATGTCACAATCTCCACGTTAATTCACAACCTCCAAAAGGTCTATCAACCTTACATGTAAAGAACAATTAAAATTCCCTGATGTTGCAACAGAGGCAACGATTACTTTATTTCAGGAATTGGCAGTGTAACATTGATGGGTAACAGTGTTCCCTCATCAGTCCTCAATATTGTTGTCAATATAAAAGAAATGATAAATTTTAAAAATGAGTAAAATCCCATGTATTTGTTAAATTTTATGTGCCCAAAGTGAAATCTCGCAAGCTTTTAGGAATGACATAATCAAAATTGCTTTCTCAACAGTGATCTTGTAATTTGACTATTACTTGGCATCAGTGCCATTGCATAAATGTTCAGAATGGTATCTGTTGTTTGAAAAAAGCTGGCAATCTTTGATGCGTAGTGTAGTGGTGGGTTACATGAACACCAAAGCCCTGATAATTGTACAAAAAATATACCTTATTAGACTGTCATTATTACAGTGGGTCACAACTGATGGCCATACCTAGATGATTTGGACCAATCATGAAAAAGATAAACAAGATCAGATTGCGTACCCAAGTAGGAAGTAGAACAGAAATTTTATTGCTATAGATGGTTTTGGTTTTTGGTCACTACGATGTAAATTCAATGTAAATCTAAATCGTAAATCTACGATGTAAAAAAGAGGTTGAGACTCTAGAAAGAGTGCAGAGAAGAGCAACAAAGATGATTAGGGGACTGGAGGCTAAAACATATAAAGCTTGTAGGAACTGGGTATGTCTAGTTTAATGAAAAGAAGGACTAGGGGTGACATGTTAGCAGTGTTCCAATATCTCAGGGGCTGCCACAAAGAAGAGGGAGCCAAGCTATTCTCCAAAACACCTAAAGGTAGGACAAGAAGCAATGGGTGGAAACTAATCAAGGAGAGAAGCAACCAAGAGCTGTAGGAAGTGAAAATCCACCCCTCTCCTAGAAAAATGAAATATCCTGGGAAATATTGAAAAGGCAGAATATTATATCTCCACAAAGATGGTACTTAAGCCATCACTCCAGAAAGAGTGCAGAGAAGAGCAACAAAGATGATTAGGGGTCTGGAGGGTAAAACATATAAAAAACAGTTGCTGGAATTGGGTGTGTCTCGTTTAATGAAAAGTAGGATTAGGGGAGACATGATAGCAGTGTTCCAATATCTTAGGAGCTGCCACAAAGAAGAGGGAGTCAAGCTATTCTCCAAAGCACCTGAGGGTAGCACAAGAAGTAATGAATGGAAACTAATCAAGGAGAGAAGCAACCTAGAGCTAAGAAGAAATTTCTTGAAAGTTAATAAGAGATTGGACAACCATTTGTCTGAAATGGTATAGGGCAGGTATGTCAAACTGGTGGCCCAAGGGCAAGATGCATCATGTGCAGACTACGCCCACCCCAGCTCCATGAAGAGAAAAATATCCTGATGTGTCCTGTGATAGTAACATGACATGGCATGTTTGACATCCATGGTGTAGGATTTCCTGCCTAAGCAGGGGGTTGGACTAGAAGATCTCCAAGGTCCCTTCAAACTCTGTTTTCTATTCTATTCTATTCTATTCTATTCTATTCTATTCTATTCTATTCTATTCTATTCTATTCTATTCTATTCTATTCTATTGGAAACTAAAAGCAAAATCCCAGAGCATACTAAATATTAAATTGTGACTTTATTGGTTCCAAGAAAACAACATAGCTGCATGCCTATAGTGATAAAAAGTTTTGCTAGACTCAAGAGAAATTAAATTTCATCTTACTTAGAACAGAATAGCTAGTAGACAGATAGGTTCTACTGTAATTATATTGTCATGCGGTGTATTTTTACATGGCTGCGTGGGGTCTTGGTGAAGTTGCCAGCCACAGTGCCTGGTACTGCTATTTTATCATTTATGTTGGAGGAAATAATGACATTTTGTGCTGATGTTTCAATCTCTTGGCTCGATCCCTATACTAATTTCAGCAAATCTTCATAAATTATTGCATTGTGAGATGTGTACTCCTTATTTTCTCCTGAAATCCCTCGAATATAGCCCAATGTTTCATAAAATGAAATGTGGTGCTGGAACATGATGAAATGTGAGTTTAATAAGTGCTCTCTTGCATCTCCTAACACCCAAAATAAAGGCTTTGTGTCACAGGGACAGTATCAAGGATCTGAAATGCAAATGAAATTAGGGCAAGAGAAGGTTTTGGGTCGTAATTTTGTTCAACTATGTCACGAATTAGAAGTGCAAATGAAATTAGGGCAAGGACAGATACTCCTTCACTATATCAGGATTTGTTGAGGTTAATCTGGTTGAATTCCAGTTAGCTCTCTCCTGTTGCTTTCTTGTCCTACTTTCCAAAGCTCTTAAGGGAAGCAATGGGTGAAAACCTGGTAACGAGAGATCCAATCTGGAACTAAGGAGAAATTTCCTAACATTGAGAACAACTAACCAATGAAACAGCTTAACTCCTGGAGTTGTGGGTGCACCATCGCTAGGGATATTCAGAAAGGATTGGATAACCTTTTGTCTGGGGTGGTATAACATCTCATGCTAAGGACAGGTGATTGGAGTAGAAGACCTGCAAGGTTTCTTCTAACCCTACAATTTTGTGAATTCCCAGATCTGAATTTATATCACTTGCCAATCATAAAGAAGTCTATGGATACCCTTAGACTATTCTGCTCCCTGATCTAGAGCAGTGGTGTCAAACTGCATTTCATTGAGAGTCAAATCAGAATTGTGGTTGACCTTGGGGGACCGGGCGGGCATGGCCGGGGTGGGCATGGCCAGCTCGATGTTGCTCACATTGGGGAGCACCTGTGGTGGCCTGGGGGGGCTGGGGGATCCATTGTCTCCAGTGCACATCCATGGGTGGGGTGGGGCAGCCCCTCACTGGTTTCACAGCAGCCCCATGGATCTAAGGATGACCACGTTCTGGTCCAGATGGCTGCCACCAATTTTTAAATCAGCACCTGGCCGGCTGGGGCCAAGGCACCGGGGGCCGGTCCTTTGCTGTTTCCAAGGCAGCCCTGTGGACCAGATTTAACCACATTTCAGGCTGGATTTTGTCCGCAGGACTTGAGTTTGACATCCCTGATCTAGAGAAAGACTGGGGAACAAGTAGTGCTCTGGATATTGAGAAATTATCATGTCTTATTATTTAACCATGCTGATGGTGTTACTGGGAATGTAATGGGGAATATTTAGACCCTTACAGTAAGTGTAAAGATGCCCAGATAGATCTGTATCAGAGGTGGTATTCAGCCGGTTCATACCAGTTCACCCAAAGCAGTAGTGGAAATCTTGGGTGGGCCTGCCCGCCATCTCCCCACTGCTGATTTGGAAGGGAGCAATGTTTATAAATCCTCTGGATTTGGCCACATGTATCTCAAATCCCAACCTAGCAGTTCGAAAGCATGTAAAATGCAAGTAGAAAAATAGGAACCACCTTTGGTGGGAAAGTAACAATGTTCTGTGTGCCTTCGGTGTTTAGTTTAGCTTTGAAAGGGAGATGAGCATCACCCCCTAGAGTTGGGAACAACTAGTACACATGTGCGTACTTGCCTTTATCCCAAATGCTATGTCCTAAATGTCTCTGTTCTGAATTTTTTTTCCTGTCCTTGATATTAACTGTGTGTCTTCTGTCTCTCTCTCTTTTTTTTAGGGGCAATATTTGATGAATCTGCAAAAAAGGATGAGGAAGTGTTTCGCATGGCCGTTTCTGATCTCAACCAAAACGATGAAATCCTGCAGACGGAGAAGATCACCATATCTGTGACTTTTGTGGATGGCAACAACCCGTTTCAAGCAGTTCAGGAAGGTAGAGTTTCCAAGGCCGATTTGTTTCCTTGTTGTGTTTTGGTGACGTTTGAAAACCTTGCAAATGAAGTCCTGTTGAAGGAGTTTGTTTTGGATATTGGGAAGGCATTTTGTTGTATTCCAAAGAGTCTGTCAGATGGATGAAATGTTTATTCTTAAGCAACCGTGACTTGGAGCAGCAATTTTTTTTGCTTTTAATCATAATAATTAATTAGGGGACTTTGAGGCATTTAGTCTGTAGAAAATGATTGAACATGAATGTCCCCCCCCAAAAAAAGTGAGGAGAAAGATTCCTTTTTTCCACTTACAACATCATGATATTTATTTTGGTCTAAGGCCAGTATATTCTGATAAGTGAAAAATATGAATTTAAGGCTTCTTAACATGAATTAATGTTCACACTTTTATCCATATTGTGATGGCGGGTGAGAAGGGAGGTAGGAAATCAGTGTGCTTGTTCAGTTTATGATAAGCCTTTTGCCGATAAAATTTGGAAGAGTTGCAAAGTTACATTTGTCCCAAAAACATGAGGATTTCATGTGCGTCCTACAATTTTTCCAAGTTATCAATATAGTTCAAGTGCGGTTATATGTGTGTGATCGTTGTTTTGCGTACATGACAGTAGCTAAAAGAGAGATTAGAGATTAAGTCTTCTGAAGTAACTACCGTATTTTCGGAGTATAAAATGCACTTTTCCCCCACCCTAAAAGAGGCTGAAAATTTGGGTGCGTCTGAAACTCTGAATGTAGCTTTTTCAAAGCTTTTTTTCAGCCCCAATGAGACGTTAAGCGATCTTCCCTGCTTTGCTTGCTTTTCTCATTGCTTCTCTCTCTAATGATCAGCTGTGCTTTAGAAGCTGTTTTCAATCCGCATGCGCACTCAAAGCCAGCAAACTTATGTGCTGAAGCTGACCAGACTAAGGACGCTAACCAGATGAATACCTGGTAGGCAGATTTTTTCCCCCCTATTTTCCTCCCCAAAAACTAAGGTGCATCTTATACACCGAAAAATACAGTACATTTAAGAATTTCAGTTTTCTATAGCTTACAAAATTCATTATTGATTCATTTATTCATGTACATTCTGATATTCTACATTATGAATGATATATACCCCCTGCATTAGTGGAATGTTGGAAGGTAATTGGTTTTTATTTCTGCTTTGTATTAGTAGCTGCTAGTATTTTCCTACTACTCTTTTCAATTCAGATGGATTTCTCCTTTTTTTTTAAAAAAAAAGGAAATCATTGATTCATTGAAATCAAGGGAAATTGGTATAACAACTATTATAAATCCCAGTGATCACAATAGCTGTACTTTACAGGTGTCTAAATTTGAATCCACTCCTGGTGTTTTGTGCTATTGTATTGCACTGTGCAAGAAACGGTGTGTTTGTTTTGTCTGTTGAACTTACGGCTTTTACAGTTATCATTGTGTAATTATAACAAATATGGCTCGCTTGATATTTCTGCTAGACTAAGTGTGGTAATTATACCACGATAAAAATATATGGTATGGTTAGTTTTTTCCAAAGACTGTAATTTAGGGTTTCACAGACTTTAATTTGGGGGTTTTATATAGGTCTTTTTATGGCAGACCTATGAGGAGGAGGAGGAGGAGGAGGAGGAGGAGGAGGAGGAGGAGGAGGAGGAGGAGGAGGAGGAGATGTTTTCTTCGCAGCTAGTTGCTAAATACCATTCTCTTTTCTTCAGTTGCATCACAAAATTTTTGAATGAAATTTAATAATGTGTAGGAAATGAGTAATGGGATGAAAACAAAACCAAAGTGGTTTATCCTATCTTTTTCTTATAAATTAAATATTATTGCTGGGGCCTTATTTAAGCAGCATTTTCTTTGCCTGCAGTTTACCCAATGACCCATTCCTTATTTTAATAGAACAATTGTCTTATATATAATTATAAACAAGACCTATGACATTCTCTGTTGAGTTTTGCAGGAAAGGTATTTTATTGCACAGATGGCTGTCTTCCTTCTTGAACAAGTGGTCATCCTTTTTAATCTCCTTGTGTAAATTATTATGATACCCTGAGGCGTCTGTCCTCTCTGATAGAGATCTCAAGATGCCTAGTTAATATTCCTTGCTTGATGGATGAAACTTTGGTTGTGTGAGTGGTTATTTTTTTCTCTCCTTGTAAACTGGAAAACCTATTTTCTAAATAAAACTGGGAAGTGATCTAAGGAAACAAATGGGTATCTTAAAAATGCCATAGTCCAAAAAATGCAAAATTAAAACCATCCCTTAGCACAGGGGTGTCAAACTCAATTTCATTGAGGGCCACATTAGGATTGTGTTTGACCTCAGGGACTGAGGTTGGCGTAGTCAGGGTAGGCGTGGCCAGCTCAACATCACTCATTTTGGGGGCACCTGTGGTGGCCAAGTGCTAAGGCAGGACTTCCCTCACTCACTCTCATTATATTCTCCTTCCTTCCTTCCTTCCTTCCTTCCTTCCTTCCTTCCTTCCTTCCTTCCTTCCTTTTCTTCTTTTCCCTTCCCTCTTCATTCTCCTTTCTTCTTACTTCCCCTATTTCCTTCTTTTTCCTTCCTTCCTTCCTTCCTTCCTTCCTTCCTTCCTTCCTTCCTTCCTTCCTTCCTTCCCTTCCCTTCCCTTCCCTTCTCTTCTCTTCTCTTCTCTTCTCTTCTCTTCTCTTCTCTTTCCTTCCCTCCTCATTCACCTTTCTTCTCCCTTTCCCTCTTTCCTTCTTTTTCCTTCCTTGCTCTCTTCCTTCTTTTTCTTTGTCCCTTCTGGGATGCTCAAATGCAAAAGGGGAAACATTTCTCCTTTTGTTTTGTTTTTAGTTTCTTTTGCTAGCCCTCTGCCAGCAAAAATGGAGCATGTGGGGCAGTGGTGGGATTCAGCCAGTTCACACCTATTCGGGAGAACCGGTTCTTAACTTTCTAAGAGGTTCAGAGAACCGGTTGTTGGAAGAAATCATCTTTTGGTTTTTTTTCCGCTTTACAGGGCTAATCCTGTAAGGAAGGCAAGAAGGAAACATTCTGGTGTTGTTTCTAGCCTAATCGTTATTGCCCTGCTTACAGAAACTGCCTCTCCAGTTAACCCTTATTACATTGTAACAGGTAAGGCAAAGTGCCCATCAACCTGAGTGATGTTAAGTTGGCCATGCCCACGTGGTCACATGACCACTACGCCCCACCTACCCACATGGTCATTAGGACAGAGAACTGGTTGTTAAATTATTTGAATCCCACCACTGTTGTGGGGCCACACGCAGCCCCCTGAACTCCGTTTTAGCTGACAGAGGCACCATGGGCTGGTCCTTTGCTGTTTTCAAGGCAGCCCCATGGGCCATATCTAAGCACCTCATGGGGTGGATCTGTCCCACAGGCCTTGAGTTTGACACCCCTGCCTTAGCATAACAGAGTATGGTGAAGTTCTACCCTTAACAAGAGTTGATGGGCATCAAGGCAATCATTTCTGGGCTTCAAAAATCTGGACAGTGACTAGATGAGAGCAAACTCTTTTTTGTCCTCAGTGCTGCCATCTAGTAATTATCCAGATTTTTGCAGATTAGGTTTAGTACTTTAGTGGAAGTTGTTAGGCTTATGAAGCAGAACAGATAAAAAGCACAACAATAAATATTGCTTTATCTTTATGGCAAAATTTTATTAGTAAAATCTTGCAAATCTAAATCTATTTCTCCCCTCCTTTCCTTTTTCTTTCTAGAAAAACAAGGGAGGATCCTACTTTTCTGAAATGTTTCTCCCTCTTCTTTGGAGAGATGAGTTATCTTTTGCCTGATTATTATCTATTCTGTGACTATTCCTCCTGAATCCTAAAGTCTTTCTCACATACATACCATTACAGAGGCTGATATAATAACGTTGCAGTTTTTTTAAAAAAAAAACACATGATTTTTTTGTATGTTATTTTTTTGTATTCAGTTCTCTGACTATGATAAAATAATCTACTTTGCATTCTGATAGAAAAACTAAAGTCAAACTTTAATCTGAAGTTTAAAGTACAGTAAGTCCTCGGCTTACGATCACGATTGAGTGCAAAATTTATGTTGTTAAACAAGACAGGTGTTAAGTGATTTTTGCCCTATTTGACAAACTGTCTTGCCACGCCCCCAAAATATTGATCACATGACCATGGGGATGCTGAAATGGTTGTATGTGTGAATGGTTGTAAGTTGAGGACTTACCTGTACTCTAAATCAAATCCTATCTTCCTTTATTTGGAAGTGGCTTCTGTTTTGCTCTATGAAGCCTATACCCAGACATAAAATTATATCTTATTTATATAAAGTGGTATTGAAACAATAAAAAAATAATATCTAGCCTTTCCTGAAACTTAGAAATTGGATTATATAAGGTCAACATGTATCACTATAGTATTTTTCATTTCTGGCTAAATATAAGTCTCCAGGGATCAGAAACAAAGAATTTCTCATCTCCTATTGATGGAAGATACCTCCATCTGGCTTCAATCCCAAGCAGGAAGAAAGACTCTGGAGACATGGAGACTGCTTGGAAAGATTGTTTAATGGTGGATACAATCACATGGTTTGAGGTCCAGGCCAAAAAAGGCACATGGGTGTGTGTGTGTGAGAGAGAGAGAGACAGAGATTTATACCCTCTGTTGGACTTTGAATTTGAGCTTGTATTCTGATTGGTTGTCAGATTCCCATGGGGCCATGCAGGGGAAATTATGTAGGCTGTCCTGAGTCCCAAGCTTGGTTGACTCTTGCTGGGTGATGATGTAATGAAAAGGCTTTGGGATCCCTATTATGGTTCTGCTGAAGGAGGTAGAGCTTTGTTATGTAGAATAGATTGGCCCAGGCCTTAATGGCCCATTGACAAAGAGGGGAGGAGATGAGTTTCTGCCTCCCTTTTAGGGAAAATGTTCTGCCCTTTTCAATATTTTCCTAGGAGAAGGGTGGATGCTACCTTCCTACACTATTTTATGCAAAGGTATCGAAACTGAGGCCTACACATTCTCTGGTGTGTTTGTCTGTGTATGTGTTTCTTTATAACCAATGGTCATCCCTTTATGTACCATTGTTCCATAAACTCAAAATATGTCATTGAACATGCTTCAGTATAACCTTTTAGCTCAATCATAAACTGTATTCTTGCTGCAAATGCCAGCATTGGTTACTGGTTTTTTCCCCCTGGAATATATTTCATTAAAGCACTGTAAGCTGTTTTTAAGTGAAAAAGTTATGGCTGTATTGTTAGCAGCTGCTTTGTAAACGTGTTTCCTTGCGCTCTGCCTTTTGTTGAGCCAAATGGAAGCAGGCCACTTGAGGGCTGACATGTAAGGTACATATAAGGTATAAAAGGTTCCACTTTGTAACTTTAGATGCCGTGGGTTGAATCTTGCCCTGAGCATCAGAGGTGGGAATTGTCAGGATAATGATTGACTGTTCAAAGTACCACAGGCTTTATTTTTAACTGTATTGATTACAGTTCCTTTATTATTCATTGCTGTTCTGTTTATTTGTTGATCAATATTGGTTCTTGCTTTCATATTCTTAAATATATCTGAATGGTTTTTGTAAAGCTTAGTTATTGTCAGTACTGTATTTAAAATCACTTTCGATCAAGCTGAGTAATCACTTGAGCCACCATGGCGCAGTGGTCAGAGTGCAGTACTGCAGGCTACTTCGGCTGACTGCTAGCTGCAGGTTACCAGTTCAAGTCCCACAGCTCAAGGTTGACTGAGTTTTTCTCTCCTTCCGAGGTGGGTAAAATGTGGATCCAGATTGTTGGGGGCAATATCTGTAAACCGCTTAGAAAGCGGTATATAAGTCTAAGTGCAATTGCTATTACAATTGCTATTGAAGTGCTATTGGTGGCTCTCAGCATGTTTTTTCTTTCCAATATTAATTAGATTGGAATGCTATACATGTGCAGAATTGCAGAAATTATGGTTTTAGAAAAATGAAATGCATATTTGTACACATAAAAGAACATCTGCATTTGTCCCCCTTCTGTAATCATAAAAAATAATTATGAAAATCTGGTGTTTATGGTGATCTTCAGTCATCCAGGTCTTGGTCGTTCCAAAGATGCTTTTCAATAAGGTGATGGGACTTTGTTTTTCTTTGAAGACGTTTCATTCCTCATCCGAGAAGCTTCAGACAGAACTGAAGGAGCTTCTTGGACGAGAAGTGAAATGTCTTTAAGGAAAAAATAAAGGAAGCCCAGTTGCCTTTTGAAAAAAAAAAGCACCTTTGGGATGAGATTCAGGTGACAGCTCCTTGTTTTCAGCATTGTTTATACCAGTGATAGTTTTTGTTGTTGGTTGCCAAAAATGCGAGGACGTGCGCGCAATAGCACATGCCCATGCCAGCACCCATAATGCAAAGCACGCCCACACGTGTGCATTTATGCGCATGCACACACACATTTTCCCCTCCCCATGCGTGCCGCACTAGCTAAGCTTGGTATTTTCTGCGCGGGCTGGGGCAGGCCATTTTCACCATCCCCAGGCTTCAGGAAAGCCTCCGGATTGTTTACAAACTTCCAGTTGGCTCGTTGGGGCCATTTTTTGCTCTCCCCAGGCTCTTGAGGTTTTCCTAAAGCCTGGGGAGTGCAAATACGGCCTCCCCCGGTCAGTGGTGGGTTTCAAAAATTTTTAGAACCTCTTCTGTAGGTGTAGCTTGCTTTGTGGGAGTGGCTTGCCAGCCATGTGACTGGGTAGGAGTGGCTTGCTGACCATGTGACCGGGTAGGAGTGGCTTGCCAGCCATGTGATAGGGTGGGAGTGGCTTTCTGGCCGTGTGACCAGGTGGGAGTGGTTTGCCAGCCATGTGACTGGGTGGGCAACTTTTAAAATGTGGTGAAACTCACTTAACAACGCTCTTGCTTAGCAACCAAAATGTTGGCTCAGAAACTCTGGCATTTGAGACACACAAATTTTAAAGCTGTCAAATTACAAGATCCTCGCACCTGTAACCCTTTAGAAAAAAAAACCCCAGGGGTGTTCAAACTTGACATCTTTAAGACTTGTGGACTTCAACTCCCAGAATTCCTCCTCTGGCTCTTCATCTTGATGATGTACAGACGGGCGGGGGGGGGGGGGAGGGAGCCAGAACCAGTTCTAAACGGCACTGTAGATTTGTGGAACCTCTTCTATAGAGGTTTAAGAGCCAAGGTGGCGCAGTGGTTAAATGCAGCACTGCAGGCTACTGCTAGATCAGCAGGTCAGCGGTTCAAATCTCACCGGCTCAGGGTTGACTCAGCCTTCCATCCTTCCGAGGTGGGTAAAATGAGGACCCAGATTGTTGGGGGCAATATGCTGACTCTCTGTAAACCGCTTAGAGAGGCCTGAAAGGCCTATGAAGCGGTATATAAGTCTACTGCTATTGCTATTGCTATTGCTATAGAAGAGATTAGAACTGGCAGGAACCCACCCCTGCTTTCAGCTCTCCGGAAGGCTGAAAATCAGCTGGCTGACGTACGCATGTGCACTGAAGCTGATGGCTCGCATGCCGGCACATAGGCTCTGTGTGTCACCTGTGGCACGTGTGCCATAGGTTCGCCATCACTGGTTTATACCTTTCTTATGTAGTCATTATCTGTACTGTGATCCATGATACATGAATTTGCTTCAGCTACATGGCACAGCTGTGATTGGATCTCTTGTAAAAACCTTGAAAGGATAAAATAGTTAAGGGTGTAGTTAGTGCTACATTGGATTGGCCTCCTGACCCCGTTTCAATGGCCTCAGAAATATGGGCCCCCTGCCAAGCATATTCCACATTGGAAATGTTCCTCGCTCTTGAGCGAAAGGAAACATAACATTATAGCACAGATTTTCTTTCACTTTTCTCGCCAAGCTTCAACTATAAAATACAGAATACAGCAAGTCAACAAACATGAAATCAAATGTGCATGATTGAAATGAAGTCAACCAGTCCAAACCTCAAATCTTTATCCCATTTTTGGGGGGGTTTGTTTTTTACATTATGATTTGTCAATGGCTTCTTCCACTCCTGAGAACAGTGAAAAGGACTCCAGATTTATGTACAATTTTTAAAATTAAAAATAATAGCAAAAACAAAGTTATTGATCCCAACTCCTTGCAGTTTAGCTATACATATTTTTTGTCTCAATTTACTTTATTCAGAGGTATAGAAACTGATAAAAATGCCCAGAATAGGTACTATATTATATATTTCTCAGCATAAGCACATCTTTATAGTAATGATAAAGGTTGCCCTCGCATATATGTGCCAGTCGTTCCCAACTCTAGGGGGCGGTGTTCATCTCTGTTTCAAAGCCAAAGAGCCAGTGCTGTCCGAAGATGTATCTGTGGTCATGTGGCTGGCACAACTAGATGTTGTAACCTTCCCACCAAAGGTGGTTTCTATTTTTCTATTTGCATTTTTACATGTGTTTTAACTGCTAGGTTGGCAAAGTAACTGGGACAAGTAACGGGAGCTCACTCCATTATGCGGCGCTAGGGATTCGAACTGCTGAACTGCCGACCTTTCTGATCGAAAAGCTCAGTGTCTTAGTCACTGAGCCACAGTGCCCCTGTGTTAAGCACATCTTTACCTTTAAACAATTTCACTTGAAAAGCAATTCTGTTCCTGTACAGCTGAACCAAGCAGTTAATGTGCCTTACACAAGGTGCTTTGCGTTGATTAAATAAAAATCAGAGAGTGCACAGCAATGTTTCCACTGTAATATTCTTTTTTTTAAAAAGGAAAAAAATGCACATTCATATGGAAGGAACATTTGGGCTAGAAAATTGTGGATGAATTATTATGTCTTGCACACCATTGCTGTCATTCAATGGTCATCTGGATTTTGGCACAAAATGTAACCCATCATTCAAATAAAACAGTTGCATTCATGCATGTCTAGCCTACCATATCTAAAACTAATTATTTATAAGATGTAGGGTCTCCTGCTTTTTTTGGGGGGGGGAGGTGGGACTAGATGGCCTACAAGGTCCCTTCTAACTCTGTTAATCTGTTAATGGTTACTTTCACAAATGAATGAGAATTTCAAGATTAGAGGAGTGAGAGATACTGGATTTAAAGATGAAATTGTATAAAGTGGCCAAATTGGTTTTTTTTTAAAAGAATCCATGCAAAGTATTTCGAGTCAGAAAACAAAAAGCAACATTAGCATTAGCAAAAACAATCAATCAGAATGGAGCTGGGAAGAGCCGAGGTGGCACAGTGGTTAGAGTGCAGTACTGCAGCCACTTCAGCTGACTGCTAAGCTGCAGTTCGGCAGTTCAAATCTCACCGGCTCAAAGGTTGACTCAGCCTTCCATCCTTCCGAGGTGGGTAAAATGAGGACCCAGACTGTGGGGGCAATATGCTGACTCTGTAAACCGCTTAGAGAGGGCTGAAAGCCCTATGAAGCGGTATATAAGTCTAACTGCTATTGCTATTGCTAAGTCTTTTAGTCCAACCACCTGTTCAAGCAGAAGAACCTATGCCATTTCAGACCAGTGGCTCTCCAGTCTCTTCTTAAAAACCTCCAGTGATGGAGTGCCCACAATTTCTGAAGGCAAGCTGTTCCACTGCTTAATTGTCCTCACTGGTAGGAAGTTTCTCCTTAATTCCAGGTTGCTTCTCTTCTTGATTAATTTCAATCCATTGTTTTTTGTTTTTTTTTTGTTTTGCTCTGCCCTCTGGTGCTTTGGAAGATAAGTTGACCCTCTCCTCTTTGTGGCAACCTCTCAAATACTGTATATAGCAATAACTGTTTTAGACTTACAAGAGCACTTTCTAAGCAGGGTTTCCAGAGTCAGCACATTGTCCCCAACAATCTGGGTCCTCATTTTACTGACCTCGGAAGAAAGTCAATCTGAGCCAGTCAGGATCAAACTTCTGACAGTGGGAATGCAGAGTTATCATGCAACACTGCATTCTAACCACTGCGCCACCATGACTCCTAAATGCCATAATAAACATTGTGGAGTCCATGATGCTTTCTTCACTTGGTTGTTTGCTTGCAGATGTTTCATTATCTGAACATCTTCAAATAACATATTGGGTCACTGAATTGTTGAGTAACAAAAAAGTCTGCTAGCAAATAACAAAGCTCAGTGGATACCAAGAATTCTACAATTAAAGAGCCTCGTTCTAATATCTCAGGGGTTGCCACAAAGAAGAGGGAGTCAAGCTATTCTCCAAAGCACCTGAGGGTAGAACAAGAAGCAATGGGTGGAAACTAATCAAAGAGAGAAGCAACTTAGAACTGAGGAGAAATTTCCTGACAGTGAGAATAATTAATCAGTGGAACAGCTTGCCTCCAGAAGTTGTGAATTCTCCAACACTGGAAATTTTTAAGAAGAGGTTGGATAACCATTTGTTTGAAGTGGTGTAGGGTTTCCTGCCTAAACAGGGGATTGGACTAGAAGACCTCCAAGGTCCCTTCCAACTCTGTTATTCTATTCTATTCTATTCTATTCTATTCTATTCTATTCTACTCCTACTCTACTCTACTCTACTCTATTGTGAGCCACACATATTATCTTTTAATAACAACTTTACCAAAGCAATTTTATCTTAGGTAGACCAATCCAGAAAATCAACTTCATAGAAAGGCTAAACCTACTTTTATTGAAATAGCTTGAATAACAGAATCTAGCAAGATCAATTTTGTTTCAACTCTTCTTCCTTTTAGAATTCGGGAAGCATCTGACTGAGCTACTTCCCAATATTATTATCTCATTCTGGACTTTAAAAAAGCTTCATCTCCCCTTGCAGGGTGATAATTCCTTCATAGCTTCATCAAAGTCATCTTCCTTACGCTCTACACTTTTCTTGATTTGCAAGATTGAGAATAGCAAATTTTAGATCGGCAGTCTAGAAATATTTCTATTTCTATTCAAACCTGTGAAATGTAGTTGAGATTAAAAATATCTCTTAGGCACCCTTGCATTTTCAGAATAAAATTTCTAGCTATTCTTCTGGTGAGAGATCTGCTTTCTCCTCCAAGATCTAGGCTATCATATATCATTAACTATCTTGTCCCTGGCTTCACAGCATTAGTCATGGAGCAGCTGTGCAATGCTGACTGCCACCTGAGGCTTGGCTTATACCTAAATGAGTCTTTATTCCCTTCAGTGGGCTTAGCAAAGGAAACCTTCTCTAAAAGCTTCTGCAAACTTTTGACTTTCAAACGCTTCTAAGTTTTAGCTCTTTCAGCTTGAAGCTCTGATCTCATAAATTGGAAAACCATGCTTGCATTTGCAGAAACTTTTCGGTATATGTCCTAACACTAAATTTCAATGTGGGCATTTTTGTTTTACGGTTACACTTTTTAAAAAGTTTTTAAAATCTTGTCTGGGGTGGTTTTTATTGTCTGCTTCATTCCTGAGTTCCCTTGGCGTTGTCTTCTGCTGAGTCAGACTAGCCCATTTAAATCATATTTATCGATTGACTGAAAGGACGTGGTGACTTAGTGGCTAAGACTCTGAGCTTGTTAATCAGAAAGGTCAGCAGTTCAGTGGTTCGAATCCCTAGCGCTGCATAACAGAATGAGCTCCGGTTACTTGTCCCAGCTTCTGCCAACCTAGCAGTTCGAAAGCATGTAAAAAATGCAAGAAGAAAAATAGGAGACACCTTTGGTGGGAAGATAACAGGGTTCTGTGCACTTTCGGCATTTAGTCATGGCAACCACATGACAACAGAGATGTCTTCAGACAGTGCTGGCTGTTCAGCTTTGAAACAGAGATGAGCACCGCCCCCTAGAGTCAGGAATGAATAGCACATATGCACAAGGGGAACCTTTACCTTTAACAGAAAAGGTGAACTAAACTTGGGGCTTCTTTAGCCAAAGGGATTGCTATGTCGCTGAGTCATAGTGAATTTCAGTGTTTATTACACTGTGTATTCCTTTAGCATTACAGCTTTCTTAATTTTTAGCATTCTAGGGATTGAAAATATAAAATATGGGTTCACTGAAAATGCAGGGATAATCCAGAGAAGTTTCTTATTTCAGAAAGCCAAGTAATGCATTGCTTAGCTCTAGTGAGGCATTATTAAATTTATAGCACCAAATATGAGCATATACACTCCATGCCAAGATTAATATCAATTTCCTACACTGGATGTAAATCTTCTCAACAATATGAAAACAACCAACCATGCAGAACTTCCACACAACCAGGAGTTTGAAACAGCCCTGTCACTATTCCAACATAAATACGTATAAAATTGTACATGGATAAAATTGTACATATGTATAATTTACAGATGTAAATTATAATTTATAAAACCTTTACCCACAAAAGTTTTCCTCTTGCAGACTTCGAAGTTGAATGTATCAATGGGCTTATTAAGATGGTTTGTGTGTTGAATACTTCCACCTAAATCATTTCCGAATGAGGCTAGAATCTGTGAGCTCAAAGGTGCTTTTTTCAAGAGACAACTGGACTTTTCCTTGAAGACGTTTTGCTTCTCTTCCAAGAAGCTTCTTCAGTTCTGACTGGATAGTGGCAAATGGAACGATTTACATTCCTTGCAAGAGCTGGTCATTTGCATTCTTTTAGAGAGTCATTGAGGAACCACCTTTGATGGGAAGGTAACAGCATTCTGTGCACCTTTGGCCGCATGACCAAGGATACGTCTTCAGACAGCACTGGCTCTTCAGCTTTGAAACAGAGATTAGCACCGCCCCCTAGAGTCAGGAACAACTAGCACATATGTGTGAGGGGAACCTTTACCTTTTATCTCTATGTAAGTGAGGCATTAGTGACATTTGGGAGAGACAATCCCTCGGAGACTTTCAACTCTTGAAAAAACTCTTATTTTGGACCACAATTTCCATAGCATAAGATTGGATTGGATCTGCATCAGGCATTTGGCTCTTGTCCCAAGGGAGCACTTGGCTTTGAATGCATCTGGAAACCTATCATGTACTACTTTTTGGAATGAGTTTCCTGTGCTTTGGGATACAGTCAATTTAGCCAATGTTTTGTAACAGCTCGCATGCCAAAACCAACTGCAGGGACTTGATGGACTCATTTTGTAATTATTTCTATAGGATACTTTTCTATAAATAATGGAAAAAAATTCAGTAGTTCAAGTTCATTGTACTTCAAGTGCAATGCTACTTCTTTTTGTGTGTGTTTTGCCTTGTTCCTTTTAAAAAGTATTTTATGAACAAAGAAATAATGATTCAGGTTGTTCAATGGAATGCTAATTGAATCTCCTCTATTTTTTTGTAACCTTACCTTGAATGCATAAGAACATGACTTGTGTATGGGGCTAGCTTCTAGCCCCAGCAGAATGCAATAAGATTTCATCCCTGAGTAACAAGCTGTAGAGTAAATGACGTTTGTGGGGCAAACCGTGTATTTGAAGGTTATGGGGGTTTCTTTTGACAAAAGTTTTATGATCAAAAATTATGCCCTGGTTGAATAAATCTCTTCTGGCTGTTTGGATCTTGAAGCAATACGATGATAAGGTTGTCCTTTCCTATTTTCCTGATTGCAACAGAAAATAGTTTTAAAATCCGCACATTTCATGGACTGCTAAATTTCTGGCAGATGCATTAAGGGCTTGGATTTGATGTGCTGTTTATTAACTGGTGCATGTTCAGCTTCAGATTAAACCTTTATGGTATCGCAATTCCTCACTGCTTTTCAATTTCATTTTCAGGTATGGCCTCTTATTCCATAATAAAATGTGCTGGATTTTTTTTTAAGGGATATAGTCATATTTAAGGATAAGAGTAGGTGGAGTAAAAGCAACTGGGTTGAGCAGAATGTGAAGTGTAAAAGCATTTGGCAAAGAAGTAGAAGAAAGAGAATATAATATATGCATACTCTATTGCAGGGGTGTCAAACTCAATTTCATCGAGGGCCGCATCAGGGTTGTATTTGACCTTGGATGGCCAGGTGGGGCGTGGCCAGGTTGGGTGTGGCCAGCTGAATGTCCCTCGTGTTGGGGGCGCCTGTTGTGGCCCGAGAGCTTTACCAGTGAAAATGAGCTCTGTTTTAGCCTCCAGTCCCTTAATCAAACATATAAAAAAAGAGTCTCAACATCATTTAAACTGGAATAGTAGTGTTAAGCTCTTCTAGCAAAGCACCATTTTGTGTTTTTTGTGTACCTTCATACTTGGAACTAAACAAAAAGGGGTGAAGTAAATATTTTTGCTATAGTCCAGGTAATAGTCCTTCGAGGAGTTAACTGAAAGACAGACCTTATCAGTTCCTTGTGATAATTGGAAGGTGTTAGCTCCCAGCCGAAAGGCTGCAAATAAAATTCTGGCAAGCAGCCTTTGTGGCACGAAACACAATGAGCAAAATATTCAGAAATACGAACTGTTGTTTTCTACGACAAACATTCCCCATTCCTTCTATTTATTCCCCAGCCAGGGAGGGGCCATTCAGCATCCATGTGTGCTTTGCTTCCTGATTCGACTCCTCAGTTGTTTTCCTCTCCTAACAGCTCTGTGCATACATGCATCTGGAACAGGCCCAAGCTGTTCTTCCTCCTCACTCATATCAGCCTCCAAAGGTAGCTGCCTCTTCAGTGGCTGTGAAATGTTGGATGGCCCTGGCTCTATCTCTGTGTCCAATGCAGAGCATCCATTAGAGCAGGGGTGTCCAAACTTGGGAACTTTAAGACTTGTGGAGTTCAACTCCCAGTCTGGCCACAAGTCTTAAAGTTCCCAAGTTTGGACACACCTGCATTAGAGCCTTCCCCAGACTTCAGAACTGGCCCAAGTTTCTCCCCCCCCCCCAACCTCGTCATCATCCGAGTCTGCCACCAGCTCCACTGGCAGCTGGCGGACCACAACAATATGAGCCCTGAACTCAGACATTATATTGCTTAAAATCAGTATGATCAACAGGCCTAACCTGTTCTGGTGAGCTGTTTCTGTTTTATTTGTGTACGCACTTATAGGTTTGCGTGTGAGATATATTTCCAGTGTAGGGAAGATGAGGCAACTACTAATAGAATTTGAGATGGATGGACAGACGGAGATATCTCTGTCATTCTTCCTGTGTCCTGATCGGAATGCTACAAGATGCTTCCTGTTCAGTCCCATCTCAAATTCTTGGCAGACGAAGATTGCAATCAACCGTGTACTTTGAGAGTTGTAATAGGCATTATGTGATGAGCGTTGCGTATATTTTGCTCCAAGGGGATCAGTCAGACAGGTGAACTCTGTGGCAGCTTTTGCAATTGGCTTGAGTGAAAATTGATAGAAGATAATTCAGTGTCAGTCTTATAATGGACGGACAAGACAGTGTAATGTGCTCAAGCTGCTCGTATGCATTTTCAGTGCAAGCATTCTGATTACCTATGCTTTCTGTTGATTTAAAAAATCCCCATTGGTTAATCTGTTTTCTGTTTGTTTCTACATTTCACGGACTGTTACAATGTGTTTTGATACTACAGTTATTTTAAAATGGGAGAAGAAATGTGGCTGGTATTAGTCCTGTGAGTTGATAATGAAATTTAGGACAGATCTTGTAAAAAATATACTTAAATAAATGGTCATTATGGATTTAGCCATCCCAAATGTCTTGCATTTATCTAAGATTATATTGTTTTCCAGTTTTTTTCCTAGACTCTGTAAAAGGATCCAGCACTTTGTCTCTGATTTTAATTTCAATTCCCTCGCACCCTTTCCTATAACTATTTCCCTTAAAAGCCCCTCTCTGATGGAGATGGGCAGTTAAGAGGTTTTGCTAGAAGGTCTAAATAGTTTTCCTATGTTTGTCATTGATGGCCTAAGTACTTATCTGCAACATATTTCTCAACTTGATGGTTCATTTGGTGATTATTGTAAATAATTGTAAAATGAAGAAGTTATCCACTACTTCTATACCTTCTCTGTCAAGTACAAAGCTAATTGCTGTAGTTGCTGTAATGTGAGGTTTTTGTTGTTGTTGTGATAAATTAATTTTAGTCCCATTTTTCCATTGTGGTGCTTGGCTATCTTCATTAAGTTTTGTGGATCATTTGTGATTCTGAATACACTGGATAACAAAGATTTTGGTTCCTGAGCACTTTTGGGTGCACCTTATAGATTTTTGGCTGCGAATTATGAAAATAATCTATCATTTCACATACCTATCACATACCATTTTATAAACATAATACAAACATACATATATACACATATATACATACAAACATGTTTTATATATAATTCTTAATTGGCTTTTCTTCTTAGAATCTATTTCTGTTTTATTCTTAGAGTCAATACACATATTCCATTCATTCATTCTTCATTCATTCATTCTGCATGTTCTTCCTTTTGGGGCTAATGTGTAATGCTTGACCATGCAGTGGTGGGATTCAGCCAGTTTGCACCACTTTGGGAGAACTGGTTGTTAACTTTCTGAGCAGTTTGGTTAACTGGTTGTCGGAAGGAATTGGACAGAGAACCAGTTGTTAAATTACTTGAATCCCACCACTGACTATATGATACTTCCTAAAGCAGGGGTGTAAAACTCAAGACCTGGGGGCTGGATCCGGCCTGCAGGGTGCCTAGATCTGGCCCGTGGAGCCGCCCTGAAAATAGTGAAGGACTAGCCCATGGTGTCTCTGCCCACCAAAACAGAGCTCGGGAGAGCCTCATGCGGCCCTCCCAAGCTCCGTTTTTGCTGGGGGAGGATTGCAGGAGGCCATTGCAGCTGAAAACGGAGCTCAGGAGCCCATTTCCTCTGGCAGAGCACTTGGCCCCCAACACGAGTGACGTTGAGCTGGCCATGCCCATTCTTCCCCCCCTGAGGTCAAACACAACCCTGATGCGTCCCTCAATGAAATTGAGTTTGACACCCCTGCCAGATGTCCAGTGTCAGAGAAATATACATTGCGATGATTTTTGCAATGCGAAATCCTTCCCAAAAGGTCAGACTTTCCTTTTAAGTTTTCAGTGGAAGTCACTTTATCTCTCCTATAGTTCAGGTGAATACAGCTCAAAGACAATAAGAGTTTACTGTGGAAGTTCCAAAAATGTTTTGAAACTCTTTCCTTACATCTCAAGCATCTTGTGCTATAGTGTCGCAAGCTGGCAAACCATATCAATGTTTTTTCAAGGATTGTACGTGTAGCCGGAACTGAACTATGGATTTAAGACAGCAGCAGCTCCTCAGTTTAACAGAGCATAATTCCCTTTTTTGATTGGGAGACCTGAGTAAATTATGCTAAAATAAATAGCATTTTACCATGCTCAATATTATGGACTTTCTTTTATGCAGAATATATCAAGTAATTGTTTGTATGTATTGATTTATGAAAGCATTATTTGAGGGGGGGAAAGGTGATCTAGACAAATCTGCAAGGAAGAAAAATGTTTTATGGAAACATATTAAGTCATATATTAATAACAGATGATATCATTTAAAAAAAGAAATATTATTACTTTATAATAATATAGATTTTTTTTTAAAAAGAATTGATGATTAATATGGGTACAGAATGGAATGAAAGTAGAAAATAAACTTCATTCCAAACTGCTTCTATATCAATCAATAGTTCTTTTTAAAAAGAAAAGAAAAGAAAAAACCCTTATTGGAGCTGAAGAAGCTTTTTGGATGAGAAGCAAAATGTTTTCAAGGAAAAACCAGAAAGTCCAGTTGCCTCTTGAAAAAGCACCTTTGGGACAACCATGACCTGGATGTCAGAGAATCTCCATAGACACCTTTATTGGTATTTTATGTTTTTCTCCAAAACCAGCCTTTCATCAGAAATACACATTTTTAGAAGAAAGTTGCTAATCCATTGTGTCATTCATTCATTTTAAAGCAGCAAGTCACCAACTGGTGGACCACTGGTGGCCTGCGAGAAAATGTTGGTGGTCCGCAGAAAAATTATTTGCATTTTTTATTATTGCACTAAATACTATTTATCTTTTTTTTTTAATCATATTAGTGGTCCATGGGATTTAAAATTATGAATTTAGTTGTCCCTGAGGTCCGAAAGGTTGGTGAACCCTATCTTAAAGCATTTAAAGAGCCGAGGTGGCGCAGTGGTTAGAGTGCAGTACTGCAAGCTACTTCAGCTGACTGCTAGCTGCAGTCCGGCAGTTCAAATCTCACCAGCTCAAGGTTGATTCAGCCTTCCATCCTTCCGAGGTGGGCAAAATGAGGACCCAGATTGTTGGCGGCAATAGGCTGACTTAGTAAACTGCTTAGAGAGGGTTGGAAAAGTGGTATATTTTTGAAGTGGTATATTTTTTTTCAAAGTATAGCCAGCCGAACAAACAGGTTTAAAGATAGTTTCTATCATTGGGCTGTGAGACTTTTCAATACAACCACAATCACTCCATGCACACGGTAGTTTTTTTTTCTTTTTCTTTCTTTTTTTGTTTCTGTTATAATTTTGCACCAGTGTGGTTAAAACCAATTTTCTTGTATTTAAGTACAATGACAATCAAGATTATACTTATACTTATATAAGTGCTATTGCTACTGCTATTGGGAAACGTGATAAATATTATGAGTTACAACTGGTGCAAAACTGTGAGAACAGCCTCACCTTTTAATCCAGATCCCTCTGGAACTTTTGGAAGCAGAAATTAGAATTTTACTGTTTCTACATTTTCTCTCTCCTGCAACTGAGATTTGGAAGTATAGTAGCCCATGGAGATATAACAGAAAGTTTCATGACCCATAGCCATAAAATATATCTATTCCCCAACCCTACTTCAAAGCCACAGACATGAGTGACATATTTATTTTGCCTTTTCTGTTCCATAACAAACATTCTAGCTGATCTGCTTAAACTAGAAGTGAACATTTTTTTTGAATGGCATACGGTCATGGCCCAAAATATAGATAGGCCTATTGAGAATAAATGGGAGGAGGAAGACAAATATTATTTTAAAAATGTGATGCCAATTTTTGTAAGAGCTTTGGGCAAGTTCTCATGTAGTTCCAGTTTCCAATTTCAAAGAATATTTTTTTTTTGTAATGAACATTTGGCTGAGCTTTAATATTTTTTTTACTGATACGTTGAGTTTTATTTTTAAGCCTTGAAATTACAATGATGATAGATTAATTCCACCGCTTATCTCATCTTGCTCATAAAACAGGTGAGCTGTTTATATAGTAGAGCTCTGATGAGGCCATTGTGTTCTTCATTGTGGCAGGAATTAACATTGATATTTTGGACCAATCAGGATAGACAGTGTGCCAGCAATAATGGGGAAAACTAACTTTGTTTTCAAGGCAGGACAGATGTTGAGGGTACAGTAAGAATTTGTCATTGGAGAAATTACATAAGTGGCCTCTAAAATGAGTTAAATTTTTACCACCTCTGCTGCGAAATCTAAAACCTTAGGGAATCTCAGAGAGGATTATGTTCCATGAGGAGCATGTCTTGAAATGAATGAAAAGGTAGCATTTTCTGTGAGCCGATGTTTTTAGCATCTTTACTAAGCATATGTCAAAGCAGCCCCAGCCAAGCACATTTTGTAGAGTGACATGAGGTCAACTGCATTCTCCATGGAAAGCAAAGGTACTGTAGGAGAATCACTTTATCTTGCCCTTGCTTGCCTTGGCAAGATTTAAATCTTCATTAAACACTAACTAAAGGCTAATTACCATAGTGCATACAGAAGCCCATTAAACACTCTCATGTGGCAATCAATTCATTTACACTCAATCAGAAAGCATAGCATTTACACATGCACAATATATAATTTACTTGGCCATTTGTCTAGCTTTATCAATTTGTTCAACTCAGTCGAATTTATGAAATAATTTATTTCTAAGGAATTAACCTGTGATGACAATAAAATAATGTGGTGCCTGTTACACATAATATCAGTTTCTCCCTCTCCACCTAACTATTGTACAACCACGCCATGGGAAAGTGGTAGGAAATATGAGGGGATGAGCACAATGCAAATATAACTGGAATAAATTCAGTGGACACTGTTCTGATTGAGGCTTCGCGAGAGCATGAAGCAAACTCCTGGTCCCAACAAAAATCCCTTTTATTAATTTACTGTGAATTCTGCTCATTCACAGCCAGAAAAGTCTTTCAAGAGAGGATTTACAGTCACAGACCTTATCTGGCTTGGAGAGTTGCCAGGCTGATATCTGCAAAACATGGCAAGGAGTCTTGGAGAGTCACAAATCAATTAAGTGAACTAATTATCTCCTGCAAACTCCCCTTCCCTTTTGCTCCTCTTTTATTTTCTCTGGGAGGGGCCATTCATCGTCCACCTGTGGCCTTACTCCCAAGTCGACCCCTGTTCTTTTGCTGTTCCCTTTGTCTGGCAATGCATGTACGCACTGGGAACAGGCTCCAGCTGTTCATCTGCCTCACTGATGTTTGACTCTGAAGGCAGCTGATAACTGTCAGATGGCCCTGGTCCCTTCTCTGCCTCCAACACAGAGCCCTCATCAGAGCCTTCCCAGACTCCAGAACTGGCCCATGTTCTCCCCAATCGCCTCACTGCCGCTGGCTGCTGGTGGCCACAACAGATACAATTGTGCAGAGGTGGGCTGCACTTACCTTAACAGCTGCTTCTCTGGTTGTGAGCACGCCCTATTCAGGGCAGAAACAGAGCTTCCAACATGCAGTTAATAAACTCAGCCAGCTCAGGTGAGGACAACAGGCATGATGAGGAACTCAGCTGGGCAGCGTGGGCACGGGGAATGAGCCACAAAATTAGTTATAACTGGAAAGGATAGCACAGAGGCAGGTTGGGTGGGCTCAGCCAGTGAACACAACTACCGGTTCACCCAAACCAGTCCAACCAGCAGCCGCCCACCACTGCAGTTGTGTATGATGTATGCCCTATAATTCTCTTATCTTTGCTATTTTTAATAAGTGTGTGTGTGTGTGTGTGTGTGTGTGTGTGTGTGTGTGTGTGTGTGTGGTAGCCTAAAGGTGGAAGGTTGCCTGACAATCAGGAGGCTGAGAGTTCGATCCTAGGTAAGGGAAGTTATTTGTCTCTCTGGACACAATGAATAATTGTCTGCTATGAACACCATGTGGATGTCAGGAAGGGTATCTGGCCAGTAAACACTCAGTTCCATTGTCACCCTGAGTCCACCCCGAATGCAAGGGATTACAGGGTCATTAAAATGAATATATATGTGTCTATTGTTGTTTCGTGTTGAAACAGCCTGGGTGGTGGGTGGGTGGTTGTTTGTTGACTAGGGCTGGTTTCCAGATGTTTGGAAGGTGGGAGGTATCATCACATTTATTCATGTTGTGGGGGTGTTCCTCTATTTCGATAGCTTCCATAATTATTCTCTTGTTGAAGTGTTCTGTTTTGGAGATTAACCTGGCTCCTTCAAAATTAATTTCATGTCCTGTAGCTTTGAGGGACTGGAAAAGGGAGGAAGTTTTTTCCTTTTTTCTTACTGTGTTCTTGTGTTCTGCGATGCATACATTTATTCTCCTCTTCGTTTGTCCTATGTATGTTGCAGGGCAGATTTTGTATGGTATTTCGTAGACTCCTTGGTTAGGAACTCCAGCTAGAAAACCTATATACATATATATAATGGTCTCTCTGTCTCTTTCTCTGTCTCTCTCTCTGTCTCTCTGTCTGGCTCTCTCTCTCCTCTCTCTCCCTGCCTCTGTGTGTGTGTGTGTGTGTGTGTGTGTGTGTGTGTCTGTCTGTCTGTCTGTCTGTCTGTTTCTCTGTCTGTTTCTCATTTTCTGTCTCTGTCTCTCTGTCTCTTTCTCTCTCCCTCCCTCCCTCTGTGTGTGTGTGTCTGTCTCTCTGTCTGTTTCTCGCTCTCTGTCTCTGTCTCTCTGTCTCTGTCTCTCTGTCTCTGTCTCTGTCTCTCTGTCTGTCTGCCTATCTGTCTCTCTCTCTCTTTCTCTCTCTCTCTCTCTTTCATTTCGGTCTCTTCCATTTACTTAATACCAGTAAGGGATTGGAAGCATTGTGCCTGCACTGAACCTGGCAATTGATGTGATTTTTAGAGGACACTATGGACTGGTGAAATATTGCTGACTGCTGAAATAAAGAAAACAAATCCAAATCAAAGCTCAACATCAAATGTAAGCTGACAATGGCACACACACAAACAGACACAGAGAAATGGTCATACACACATATATACATACATACATATCCACACTTGCATACAGTGTGTGTGTGTGTGTGTGTGTGTGTGTGTGTGTGTGTGTGTATCTTTGACCCACAAGAAGCAAGGACTGCAAATACATTCCAAAATATTTATTGGGCAGCCTTGTAGGTGTCACAGAGGAAAAAGCAGGACTCATATATCAAAAGCAAAAATAACTTTTACCTCCCACCAGATGATCTTGAGGTCAATAAGACATTCTTTCGGTGCTCTCCTAGACCTTCAGAGTAGACAGAAAACTAGCATGAGCTTTCTGAGAAGCTGCCAGATATGAGACAGCAGCAAAATAGTCTTGTCTGAGTTAATAAAATATATTCTTTTGGCCAGTGCAATTTATGAATTCAAAAAACAAAACAAAACCAACACCTGGGTACTGAAATTAAAATCTAGCTTATTTGAAGAGTGCATTGTTAATAAACTGTGTGCCGTACACACGCATGTACCAATGCACACACAAATACTATTTGCTGCAGGTGTGAGGAACTTGCGGCTCTTCCAAAATTGCCAAGCTACAACTCTCAGCAGACCAGTTAGCATGTCTAATGGTAAAGGATGCTGGGACTCATAATTTAGCAAGGGTCATAGGCTCTTCCCCTTTGTTTCCGCTGCATCATCAGTATCTATGGCTTTTCAATGGGTAGAATAAGCAAAAGAGGAGTTTTGGAGAAGATTCCTTTGGTTCCTGGCCTTAATGTTTGTCTTTAATTAAGTCTCTTGCTGATTTACGTGTAACAAGTCTAAAGAAAACCACGAAAGCAAAGTTCTGCACCATTGCTTAGTAAAACAAATAGAACAATTATTTCCAGCCATTGTGATCCAGTAGCCCTGCCAATAATTTTATTTATTTATTTAGGTTTTTTTTATGCCACCCACTCTTGTGGGCTGCCATCATCCTGTGGCGCTGGCAGCAGAGTCGGACAATGAAGAGGTTGGGGAGGGACAGGGGCCAGTCCTGGGAGCTGAGGAAAGCTCACACAAGGGCTCTGTGTCAGAGGCAGAGAGGGGGAGAGACAACAGTGAGGCAGAGGAACAGCTGGAGCCTGTTCCCAGTGCACACATGCGCAGAGCTGCCAGAAGAACAACTAAGAAAGCAGGGTCGACTTGGAAGTAAAGCCACACCTTGGAGGTGATTGGCCCCTCCCAAAGGAAACAAAAGAGGAGCGGACAGGGAGTGGGTTTCTGCAGGAAACTATTTGTTCCTTCAGTCGTTTCAAGTGTAGAAAGTTTTATTTGTGATTATAAGAGATTCTGTGCCAAGTGTTGCTTTACCCTGCGTCTCCAAACTAGTCATCTGGCAGCTCACCAAGCGAGGTAAGGTTGGTGTTGATAAACATTCCTCTGAAAGTCTGTTTGCCAAGCCTTGCTGACTCTGAATGAAAGGAATTCACAGTAGTGTAAATAAAAGAGTTTTTGCCGGGATCCAGACTCTGCTTTATGCTTGTTAAGGAAACCTAGGTCAGAACACCCATTCCAGTGACACAGCATCTCTACACAATATAATAAAAAGTAATCAATGTAATTAAAATTAGGAGAGTTAATTTAAAAAAAGATAAAAACCAAGATGAGGGCAGCCTGGGAGTAAAGATCTTTTCTACCATGTCAGCCACCTTCAGTGGGGCTGAGAGCCAAATTTTCAGGGTCTTCCAGAAGACCAGGAGTATGGGGGCATAACAGGGGTGGGTTCCTACCAGTTTGCACCTATTCGGTAGAACCGGTTCGTCAAATCTACTGAACCGGTTAGAAGAGGTTCCACCAGTGGGCCCGGAAAGCAGGCCACACCTACAGAAGAGGTTCCAAATTTTTTTGAAACCCACCACCGGTCCTTGGATATGATTATTCTACATATCATGCTCATATTTATAAAACTCAGGGCCTCTGTGAAAGGTAAGGATGACTACTGCGTTTGTGGTGCAATCAGAACATTGTGTGTGTTGAAGTTGTTTTAACGCAAACCAAAGATGCCTTTTAAAAAACAAGTTTACATCATATTCTTATGCATGCCAGTGCTGTGTGTGAGGTAATTTAAGGTGGTTCTGACAAGTGTCGTCAGCATCTTCATATCCGGTCACATGGGCGGCAAGCCACTCCCACAAAGGAGGCCACACCCATAGAGTAGGTTCGAACAATTTTTGAAACCCACCACTGGGGCTTAATGACAAATATTTTGTTTTATGTGCTCAGTGTTAAAATTAAACCCTTTGTGGATTAGTAGTATCCTCTAGTTAAATTATACATGATTTTTGTGGGACTTCAGTGGAGCACTATTGTAACTTGAAGAATTGAAAATGATTTGCTAATCTTCTAAAAACGTGCAATTTAAGTCATCCAGTTTATCGAAGACATCCTGAAACACTGACATTTCTATTTTATAAGGCAGGAAAAGATGGCTTCAGCTAGGTTCACTTCAGAGTTGACAATCTGGTTGCAACATTGTCTGGTATCACAATCTGGTTGCGATGCGAGACAATACAGATGGTCCTCAACTTACAATCTTTCATTTAGTGACCATTGGAAGTCACTCCAGCACTGAAAAAAGTGACGTAGGACCATTTTTTTTTGTACACTTGACTGGTGCAGCATCCCCATGATCACAAGATCAAAATGCAGATGCTTGGAAACTGGCATGTACTTATAACAGTTGCATGTGACCTTCTGACAAGCAAAGTCAATGAGGAAGGCAGATTCCGTCAACTGTGTGTGACTAACAACTGCAGTGATTCACTTCACCACTGTGGCAAGGAAGGTCATCAGATGTGGCAATTGGTTCATATTTTTGACGGTCGTAGCATCCCGGGCTCACGCAATCCCCTTTGGAGACCTTCTGACAAGCAAAGTCGATGGGGAAGCCAGATCCACTTAACAACCGTGTTACCAACTTAACAACTGCGGTGATTCACTTAACAAATGTGACAGGAAAGGTCGTAAAATGGGGCAAAAAGACTCACTTAACAACTGTCTTGCTTAGCAATGGAAATTGTGGGCTGAATTGTGGCTGTAAGTCAAGGACTATCTGTACTGCCTCCTTGAAAAATGGCTTATGCTTCGCTATGAGCTTGCTCCAGGCATCAACATAATGTTGCTGTTCTTTTGCTCCTAAAGATAAAGGTAAAGGTTCCCCCGCATATGCATGCTAGTCGTTTCCAGCTCTCCGTTTCAAAGCCGAAGAGCCAGTGCTGTCCGAAGATCTCTCCGTGGTCATGTGGCTGGCATGACTAAACACCGAAGGAGCACATAATGCTCTTACCTTCCCACCAAAGGTGGTCCCTATTTTTCTACTTGCATTTTTTACCTGCTTTCAAACTGCTAGGTTGGCAGAAGCTGGGATAAGTAACGGGAGCTCACTCCATTACACAGTACTAGGCTTTCGACCTTTCTGATCGACAAACTCAGAGTCTTAGCCACTGAACTGCCACGTCTCTTTCTTTTGCTCCTAAACACCTTTATATAACTTAAAAGACAACACTGACACTATCTTGCAATGTTTGGCGAAGCAAAGGCCACTCCCATGCCCCTCTCTAAAGATTTCTCATTAAAAGTGGCATGTGGTCATTTGTTATTCCTGCTCTCTTTATTGGCTATTATAGATGAACAGATTAAATAGCTGCTGTGTGGGGATGCCCTCTGGGCTAGCATTTTTTACTTTTTTTTTGGCAGAAGAATAAGTAGTGGTGCCTTTATGAACTAGATTACCAGAACTTAATTGTAGAAGATAATTGAGAATTTGACATTAGAAAATCTTCCTATTCCGTTACTTCTCATTCGCTCTGAATAAAATAACTGCACGTCACTGGACTTCGAATCAAATAATATTAAGAGTACAAAGAGCTCGATTTCCTTTTAACCGGAAGCCTTGAACTGTGGATGTGCTACAAAAATTGCTTTTTAAAAAAAACACAACTTGAGAAGCTATTCAACAGATATTTTTTTACTGCCTGGCAGCTTGATGAAGTAAATGTGGTATGGCAAATATTTTAAACTATTAAGCCTGAGGATTTCCGGCTCTTCCAAAGTTAAATAAACGTGCAGTAGTAGGTGCTATTAGCGCCTGGGGGTACCTCGGATCTCCTAAATGAGAGCAAACTTTAAAAGTGGGAAATATTCCATCTTACTCTAGGGCAAGTAATGTGCCAGTTAATTTGCATTGTATACTCTCATAGGAAGTTCATTATCTAAGGGCAGACTCTTGTGGAACTAAGTCTGCACCATCCATTTGTAATGTGGAAGATATGTCTAAATATATAAAATGTCTTTGAGAGAAAAATAATAAAGGTGGGGCATTAATAAAATCCTAAAAATAAGCCAACAGGGACTGAGTGTGTTGGGAAAAATTGAAATTGTGGTGCTGATGGGATTGATATATCTAAAATAGACTATTTTGTGCTATAGGTGTGTATGTGAAAGAGAGAGGTTTCACTTGTTTTTGATTTATATACTAAGTCTCTGTGTGTGTGTGTATGTACATATATACATATACATTCATACATACATACATACATACATACATACATACATACATACATACATACATACATACATACCAGTGATGGGTTTCCAAAATTTTTATAACCTCTTCTGTAGCTGTGGCCTGCTTTATGGGAGTGGCTTGCCTGACATGTGACCAGGTAGAAGTGGCTTGCCAGCCATGTGACTGGGTGGGCGTGGCCAACTTGTAAAATGTGGTGAAACTCACTTAACGCTCTTGCTTAGCAACCAAAATGTTGGCTCAGAAACTCTGGCATTTGAAGCACGCAAGTCTTAAAGCTGTCAAGTTTCAAGACCCTTGCATTCCTAACCCTTTAGAAAGAAAACCCCAGGGGTGTTCAAACTTGACACCTTAAGACTTGTGGACTTCAACTCCCAGAATTCCTCCTCTCGTTCTTCATCTTGATAATGTACGGACGGGGGGAGGGAGCTGGAACCAGTTTTAAATTGCACTGTAGATTTGTGGAATCTCTTTTATAGAAGAGGTTAGAACTGGCAGGAACCCACCCCTGATACATACACACATACATATATACACATGCACATACACACACAACATGTTTTCCTGAAAATAAGACAGGGTCTTATTTTCTTTTGACCCCCCAAAATAAGCATTTGGCCTTATTTTCAGGGAGGTCTTATTATTTTTGAGGTGTAGGAGGCAGAAAACGTGATAACTTCATGGCTGATTCTGTGTTGCAATATTTTTGGGAAGGGCTTATTTTAGTGCATGCACTCAAAAGCCTGATTGGGCTTATTATCCGAGGAGGTCTTATTATTGGGGAAAGTGTGTGTGTGTGTGTGTGTGTGTGTGTGTGTGTGTGTGTACACACATATATACACCTAGGTAGAAAAAGACCTATTTGTTGGCTAGGGTGAAAGGGGAGAGAGAGAGAGAGAGAGAGAGAGAGAGATTCCCATACAAATATTTTTCAGGTCAGTTTCCTAATTCAATATTGTCATCCTAGTTGTAAATGTTCTAGGATAATGATGTATGTGGACCATGAGGCATCAGAATGAGGTTGACTCTAAATCACTTTGGACAAAAAGAGAGGGTTATAATGAAGATACCTTTCTTATAAAATCATTGTAATCAGCTCACAATCATTATTCAACAATGATACTGGCCTGTAATTATTTGCTAAAGTCAAGTTTTATCCTTCTTTAGTTCTATTAGCTTCTTTCAAAGTTTCTGGCATTTTGTAAAATAGAATGCATCATATCTGGTAAAGGGTGTAAAAGTTCATCCTCAACATTTATAATAAAGACTCGATAGTCCATCTAAGCCTTTCCTGGCTTACTCTTTTTAATTGCTTCTGAAACTTCCCTTATCGTTATAGATCCATTATTAATATATCTTTCTTCTTCTTCTGTAATCCTCAATAAATTTTGTTTTCTATAATATGCATCTATTTTCTCCAATGGCATATCCTGCCCTTTATGTAAATTAGAATAATATAGGTGGAATGTTTTTTGTATGGTTACACTATCTGTTAATATAATACATCTCTTGCAGTTTTAATCTCATTTTCCTTTCTTTTTCTTTTCACAATTTATATGCCAACCATTTCCCTGATTTATTCACCACCATTTCTTTGCTTTACGTAATTCAGTTTTACTTCCCTATCTCTTGTTGTTAATGTGGAAAACTGCTGCTGTAAAATCTCAATAAATTGAAAGGTATCTATAATTCCCTGATCGATTTCATTAATTCTTGTTTTCTTTTTAATCTCATCCAGAATAGATTGCCTTTTTTCTTGTCTATTCTCATGTCAGTGCACTGGTTTAAATTATTTTCCAAAAAGTACTTTTCATTTCTTCTAACAGTCATCAACAATTTTATCTTTCTGTAACACTTCACTTAAACTCCATGTAAACTTTATGTTGAGTGTTATTATAAAGCAAAACAGCAGCTTAGAGATACTTTGCAGAGTGAGATAGGGTCCAATAAATTTAAACAAACAAACAAACAAATAATATAGGTGCAAATGTTTGTCCATTGGAACATAATAAAGTAGAGTAAATCGAAGTGTAGATGTTTATTGATTGTAGCACAATAAAACTGATTATTCAGCAGGTTCTGGCCAGTTCTGGAGAACTGGTAGCAGAAATTTTGAGTAGTTCAGAGAACTGGTAAATACCACCTCTGTCTGCCCCTGCCTTCATCTATTCTCTGCCTTCCGAGTCCCCAGCTGATCGGGAGGGAATGGGAATTTTGCAGTATCCTTCCTCTGCCATGCCCACCATGCCACTCCCACCAAGCCACAGCCACAGAACCGGTAGTAATTTTTTTTTTAATCCCACCACTAATTATAAACCATTCTTCTCTGCATCGTCTTCAGAATCTGATATTAATGCAAACAAAGGGCCTAGAAAGATTTTGGAATTTACTGCAGTGATCCCCTTCTTGTGATAAAATAGTTTTGTATGAATTTCTGAAACAGTCTTCTTCCTCCCATTTAATAGAATCCTTTGCTAGCTGCTTCTTTTTTTTAAGTGTCAAGCAACTGTCATTCAAGGCAATTATTATGTGTCTGTCTGATAGGATTAGATTTACCACATCATCTAGATTCAAGCGTTTTTAGTGGATGTTACAGACTTTCATTGCAAGCTTCCTTTCATAGGAACGTTTATAATTCTAGCCTGTAAAATATCAGATTTTGACTTACAGTGAAACCTGACAGTAAGATATGTTTATGCTCTTTCTCTCTGTCTGTCTCTTTCTCTTTCTCTCTGTCTCCCCTCTCCCTCCGCGTGTGTGTGTGAGAGAGAGAGAGATAGGGGGAGGAGGGAGGGGGAGGGACGGAGGGAGAGAGAGAGAAGAACATTTTAATATCTCTCTATAACTACCCATAGATATACTACATATATATATATATATATATATATATATATATATATATATATATGTGTGTGTGTGTGTGTGTGTGTGTGTGTGTGTGTGTGTGTGTGTGTGTGTGTGTGTGTGTGTGTGTGTGTGTGTTTGTGTGTGTGTGTGTGTGTGACACACACACACACACACACACACCTCTAAATTCTTCTTTTGGCCCCATCTCCCACTATTCCTGGGATTATCAATGTCTTCTTCTCTTACTGTTGGAAATAAAGTTCTTGTCATGGCCCCATCAGATCCTGGGTCCAAGGAGGAGGACAAGATGGAGTGGGTCAATAGAGAAGGATGGCGTGGCCTCGGGGGACCAGGAAGAAACAGTCCTAGGTCCCTCGGGCCTTGGAGCAATGGCCGGCGATGGAGAGAGGGCGCAGGACAAACGAGAGGGAAAGAGTAGGCAGTGCAGCAGAGGAGCTCTGGGGAAGAGAGTGATTCCCCCTGCCCGATCCTTGAGTGTGTAGGGTAGATAGGAGGCAGGATCAGTGCAGGGCAAATGGATAGCTCAGGGTGAGGGTGCCCTGCCCCTCATCACAAGGTTCACCTGTGGATTTAGAGAGACACAGTGGAGAGGGGTGCTTGTTGGGAACAAATGTTGTCTTTTTCCAGCCACGCTTGCAGTTGTCGACATGTTGCCCTTGTCTTACTGTGCTTAGCCTTGCTTTGCCTGGGTTCGACTTGCCTTGGCCGTGGGCAAGACCTGCTTAGGGTTGTGCTGCAGCCCCAGGAACTCCTCCATGTGACAAGAACCCTGGAACCAAGTTTCCCTGAACTGTGTTTGCTCTCAGAACTAGCTGCTTCTCTGGACTCACAACAGCCAAGAACTAGTGGAGATGCATGTATGTGACTGGAGCTTTGCTCTTGGACTTACAGTGAGCTGTGGGAACTTTGGGGGGGGGGGGAAAGTTGGAACAATCAAAGGGAGTTTCACTCCGGTTGTGTTGCTTTCATGCCCAGCCCGGGATCATCACAGTTCTTGAGAAACCCAGTCACAAAAGAAATGTTAGGGATCAGAGGTGGGTTCCTACCAGTTCGCACCTATTCGGTAGAACCGGTTCGTCAAATCTACCGAACTGGTTAGAAGAGGTTCCACCAGTGGACCTAGAAAGCAGGCCACACCTACAGAAGAGGTTCCAAATTTTTTTGAAACCCACCACTGGTCCTTGGATATGATTATTCTACACTATCATGCTCATATTTATAAAACTCAGGGCCTCTGTGAAAGGTAAGGATGACTACTGCGTTTGTGGTGCAATTAGAACATTGCGTGTGTTGAAGTTGTTTTAACACAAACCAAAGATGCCTTTTAAAAAACAAGTTTACATCATATTCTTATGCATGCCAGTGCTGTGTGTGAGGTAATTTAAAGTGGTTCTGACAAGTGTCGTCGACATCTTCATATCCGGTCACATGGGCGGCAAGCCACTCCCATCCAGTCACATGGGCGGCAAGCCACTCCCACAAAGGAGGCCACACCCACAGAGTAGGTTCGTACAATTTTTGAAACCCACCACTGTCAGGGATCCAAGTAATACACCCATAGCAAACAGAACTCCGAGGCAGGATGATTCTTCAAAGAAGAGTTTCATTTGGTATATAATATTGGCACAGGCTGGTGAAAACCGATTCTGAATGTTCTCGTGGTTTTCATCTAATTAAATGTAAAAAAAAATTCCCCTCCCCGCTAAAAATCAGTCACATGGTCCAACCAAAGTACCATCTGGTTGGCTGGTAACTTTACTCCTTCTCCCTCCAACCCCCTCTGGGAATGTCCTTGGTTCCCAGGCGAAAGTATTTTGTTTTGGCTACAAACCCCAGCTATCTCTATTCCCAGTGGTAGGTTTCGGATCCCGTCGCAACCGGTACGCTACGATGGGGCTGGGCATCCACTACATGCATGCATGCTCCATGCACATGCGCATCCACCGCCCGCAACACTCCAGCTGCTCGGCATATGCTCTGTGCATATGTACAAATGGCCCAGTTGGGTCAAATACAGGTAAGGAGGGCGGGCAGGTGGGCAGGCGGGCAGGTGGGCAGGCAGGCGGGTGGGCAGGCGGGTGGGTGGGCAGGCGGGCTGGTGGGCCCTCTGAAGCACCATACCGGAAAGGCTCCCAGCAGGTACCAGTATGCCTGTACAGGGGCATACAGGCCGTAACCCACCACAGTCTATTCCCCGCTCCCTATTCCTCAGCTCCAATGTGACAACACTGAAGCCTCAATATGGCCTCGCTCAGGTCCGCTTCAGAGTTGACAGAAATATTACGTTCTCTAGAATCTCAAGTGATGAGTCCTAATTCAACTGCACAAGAAGTTTTTGTCCTGGCCTTGCAAGTCATAAACATTGCTATCAAAACAAAACAAAAAAGAAAACACCCTCACGCAATCTGAGCAACCGATATATTAAGGAAATGCTTTTCATCAGAAACTGTCAAGCGTGATCTATAATGTTACCTGCCCTGCCCATATACTAAAACCCAGTTTCTATCTGGTGTATTTCTTCGCTAGGATAAAGTATCTGTTCTCTGTACCCGATATAAAGGCTTGAGTCATGCTTGTAATGGTATTTCAGTGTGTGGAATAAAATAAAATGCTGTTTGCTGCTTTCCGTCCTCCTTTTGGTTGTGAATCTCTGGGGAAATATTTGCTGAAGTCCCAAAGCGGCAAGAGAAAGAAATGGATCTGACCTAAGATACAAATTTTGGTCAGGAAAAGGTTTCTGCAGTTATTCACTCCCCCCCGAATTCACTTTCTCCTTGGAAAGTGAAAGGGGTTTATGTCACGGCCATTTCACAGCTTTTATGTCTGTATGGGGGGAAAAAAAGAAGAAGAAAGAAAAAAACCTACAACCCACCTGTGCCTGTGAATGCACATACAACGATTGCAACTTTGTCAGTTAACAAACTAACTTGATCCTCAGTTCAGGAGGCGAGTCATGTCAACTCATTTTCTGAGTCATCTTTTTCCCCTCCTTTTCCTTTCTTTTCCTTTTTTTAAAATAAGTTTTTCATTTTTATTCTCTTATATATAGATACAAGTATTCACATAGTTCTTGTTTATCTTTATCACTTTTGCATATTTATTTTTCCATATAAAGGGTTAAAATTTATGTTCTGGGTTGCTTTGCTTAGCATCACGTACACCTATTTTGTATTGTCATCACCCTATTTTTCTTTTCTTTTCACTCCCCCTCCCTTCATTACTTTCTTCCTCCTTCCTCTCCCCTACTCCTCTCTTCCTCTTGCTCCTCCTCCCCTCTCTCCTTCTCTTTATATCCCTTCCCTCCTTCCTCTCCTTTCCAGTTTCTTCCTTCTCTCCCATTGCCTCTCTTCTCTCCTCCTCCTCTCTTCCTTTCCTTTCCTTTCCTGTTATTGTGATTATCTTTTTTCAACTCTGAACTTGTGTATTGGCAGAAATGGTTGTATGTAACAACTTGTTCGTTCATTGAGTGACCATTTGAATTTCTAACTTTACTGGAAAAAAAATGACTGGTGATCATTTTTGAGTCGTGGTGGCACAGTGGCTAGAATGCAGTACTGCAGGCTGCTGCCTGCCGACTGTCTGAAGTTTGGCAGTTTGATCCTGACTGGCTGAAGGTTGACTCAGCCTTCTATCCTTCCGAGTTGGGTAAAATGGGGACCCAGATTGTTGGGGGAAATAGGTTGACTCTGTATACAAGTTGGGTACAAAGATATATTAACAGCGCAGGGAGAACTAAAACAGAAGAAAGAATTAGAAGAACAAGGGATTGATATAGGATGGTTTAAACAAATGCAAATACAAGCAAGATATGAGAAAGATGTTGAAGAGTATGGTTTTAATATGGAAAACTCAGAATTAGATAGGATACTCATGGGAACAGATGAAAAAATGATTAAAAATTGTACAGTTATCTACTTAGAATAAATGTAGAAGAAGAAGAGGTTAAAGAAACAATGATAAGATGGGCAAAAAACTTTGGATATACAATAGAACTAGAAAAATGGCAACAACTATGAGAAAGGAATTATAATTTGACAATGGCAACAGCATATAAAGATAATTTATATAAAATGTTTTATAGATGGCACATGACACCTAAAAGATTAGCAAAAATGTTTTGTTGTTTCCCCAGTACTGTTGAGTACTGTCTGAGCTATTTCTTAGTCGCTTCTTTCCTTTAATGGTCATTTAAAGAGTAATCTTAGAAATAGCTAAACAACTAGGGTTTTTTGGGCCTTTATTTCCTGATGCGGGACGCAGTAGCTCAGTGGCTAAGATGCTGAGCTTGTTGATCAGAAAAGTCAACAGCTTGGCGGTTTGAATCCCTAGTGCTGCTTGGTGGAGTGAGCTCCCATTACTTGTCCCAGCTTCTGCCAACCTAGCAGTTTGAAAGCATGTAAAAATGCAAGTAGACAAATAGGAACCATCTTTGGTAGGAAGGTAACAGTGTTTCATTCGCCTTCAGTGTTTAATTATGCTGGCCACATGACCACAGAGACCTTTTCGGACAGCGCTGGCTCTTCGGCTTTGAAACGAAGATGAACACCACCTCCTAGAGTTGGGAGCAACTAGCACATATGTGCGAGGGGAATCTTTACCTTTAACTTATTTCCTGATGAGGTAGGAAATCTTTTTTTTTCCTTCCCTTTATTTTTGCTCCCTTTAATGCTTATATATTCAAGGTACTGTGTGAAAATTATTCCGATCCATATCAATATTCAACATTTTTCCCGGGCATATTTTAGCACTGACATTATATTAACCTACATCTGTTCTGGGAGGACTTTATTGTTGGGTTGGTTATATTTTGGGATTATTATATTGAATATAAGCCTGAAGGTTTATGAGTAAAAGCAAACAAAAAACACAAACCACACATTCTCAGGTTTCCTTATCACGCTCCCTGCAAAATTTGATTTCATTCATTTGTTGGATTGATTTATGTGGCCTCCCATTTCAATGGCATTATCTGGAGATAGAAAAAGGATGAAAAAAGCTGGGGGAGAAAAAAAGGATTTTTGCAAAATTAGGCCACACCAATTTTAACCACATTAAAGCACCGGAATGCACAGCTGCTCAATACCTTATGAATTATTGTTTATTTAAAGATTATGAATTGCAGCCTGCCATCCAGCTAATGGCAAGTAGCCAGAAAAGCACTTAGAGAATTTTCCTGCTCTGCTGTGCAGAGAGTAAAAGGCTTACATCAGTATTGGAATCAAAAGCCATGCCAGCCTGTACATGAGACCTCCATATCCATATCCATCCATATCCAACATATCCATATCCATATCCATCCAACAGCCCCAACGGACCAATCGGAAGTCCTCCCCAGCCTCCAGAGGCTTTCCTAAGGCCTGGGGAGGGTGAAAAAGGTCTCCCTTGGCCCTCCAGAAGGGTGAAAAATCAGCTGGCCGGCTTGTGCATGCGCGCTGGAGATGACAGCTGGCATGCTAGCAATATGGCTCTGCATGCCACCTGTGGCACACGTGTCATAGGTTCACCATCACGGCCATAAAGCGATAGCACTTAGACTTATATACCGCTTCACAGTGCTTTTACAGCCCTCTCTAAGCGGTTTTACAGAGTCAGCCTATTGCCCCCCAACAATCTGGCTCCTCGTTTTACCCACCTCGGGAGGATGAAAGGCTGAGTCAACCTTGAACCTGGTGAGATTCGAACTGCCAAACTTCTGGCAGCCGGCAGTCAGGAGAAGTAGCCTGCAGTACTCATTCCAACCACTGTGCCACCATGGATAGTATAGCTAGTAAGAAGGGGGGTCAAACTTGTTACCTGACAAGGAACAGTCCCCTGGCAGTTGTCTGGACAGCTGGCAAACCTTTTCTTTCCCTTTCCAATGCATAGGTATATCTGTTTGTATGAACTTCATAACTGTGTTTGCTTCCCAACCAGCACACATTCCCACCTTTTGATGGATACAGGGAGTCCTCCACTTACAACAGTTCATTTAGTGACCTTTCAAAGTTAGAACGGCACTGAAAAAGGTGACTTATGACCGTTTCCCACATGTGTGACCTTTGCTGCATCCCCATGGCTATGTGATCAAAATTCAGATGCTTGGCAATTGACTCATATTTATGACGGTTGCAATGCCCTGGGTTCACGTGATTGGCTTTGGCGACCTTCAATGGGGAAGCCAGATTCACTTAACAACCAGGCTGCTGATTTATCAAATGCAACGATTCACTTAACAACTGTGGCAAGAAAAGTCAAAATATGGGGCCAAGCTTACTTAACAAATGTTTCACTTAGCAACATAAATTTGGGGCTCAATTGGGGTCGTAACTCGAGGACTGCTTGCATTAAGGCTTTTAAAAATCCACTACTAGCTTTAATGAAATTTCCATCGAGATTTCAATATCATTTCCTCTCCTTGTTTCAATAGCCATTGATTTAATTATGTTTGGATGGATTGCCTGTTTTTTCTACTGTTTTGCTCTGTTTCATTATTGTCAAAAATAAGCCCTCTACTTCTACATCTTTCCCCTAAATAAATATTGAACCTGTAGCATATAAATATCAAATGCATTTAAGCAAAATGAAATTAGGAAAAGCCGCCTTATCAGATAA